>NC_142891.1:16039469-16342500 GCF_054131105.1 Drosophila navojoa | reverse complement strand
GATAAGGCAGGATAAGAGCCCGACGCACTTGAGACGCAACAATTAAAAATCTCACCTCGCAGGTAGAGAGGAAGAGTCCTGCGTGTATGTGTGTGTGTGTGCACTTAGTTACGCAACATTTGCGACGATCTAGAGATAAGGTCCGTTTGACAATTTTTTATTTTTGTTAATTTAAATGCGTTGACTTTTTTGTCAACCCGCCCCCTGCTCCTCGCACATTACGTGTCGGCAGCTGCTTATCCCCGGCGCTTATCCTGCTCGTGCTCGACTCGCACTCGACACTCTATTAGATAATTGCTAACACGAGTCCTTAAGTGTGTAGGCGTGTGTAGTTCTTCTGCTGTTTGCATTTGTCGCACATTAAGTCTGCCGCTGCCAGCCTGCGCCAAGTGTCAGCTCATTAATTTGGTATCCTTTTCGACCTACTGCTGCTGCTGCTGCTGCTGCTTCGTCTTCCCTCTCTTCTTCGGCGACTTCACCTTCGGGCTGTGTCGGCACGTGTGCTGTGCCTCATGCATGGCTCCAGTTTCACAGGCCAGCTAATTAGCAGCATGTGTTGACAAAGCGAGGTTGCCCTACGGCTACACCTAATCCTAGGGGCTGGCCGGGCCATTTATCAGCTTTCAACGGTGACTCATCAGGCAGATGGCCAAAAAGCTAAACACTGATTGGCTTTAAGCATTAACAGCGTAATCCAACTAACTTTTGAGGGTCATAAATACATAGCTCAGATTCGGTTGGCAACGGCAAAAAAAGTAGAAGAAGGAGCACAAATAGCCGAAGGGCTTAACTAAGGCCTTAACTACTGCCAAAAAAAAGTGTAAGGTTTTTTTTTTCATTGTGTGCTCTACTCAAATTTACATGGCCAAAGGAAAGCTGTGAGTGGAGGCGAGGTGAGGCGCAGTCCACTCTTTGGCAAGGCCTAAATAAACTAACAAAAATCAAGTGCACAACTGAAAGAGTCTAAAACTGTTTGCTGTAATTCGGAAAGAGTTCAGGTCAGCCAAGTAGCAAAACTAGAAAAGAGTTAAAGCAGGTTAAAGTTAGGATAAAATAGAGTATATGAAGAATCTATATTCCTTTTCCTCTCTCTTTCCAATAATGATTGTTCCCTAGTCTAATACGAAGCTTATAGAGCTTCTACTCTGATAAGAAGCCCCTAATTATTTAGTTTTATCATAGACTCAATGGAACTTAAGCTCTTATATGTAAATCACTTATATCAAGCCTTTGCCTAGTTGGGCTTAGCCTTTCTAAAGGCAAAGCATTCCCACAGCTCCCAATCCATGTTCTAGAATTTCAACTTCGAATATAATGGGGCAATTTATTTGATAAATTGAAGAAACGCATAAGGAAAACTTTACCCATAAATAGCAAAAAAAAACCTGCCATATGCGCTGCCTAATCAATAATGTTAGCCCAGAAAACAAAATGTAACAAAAGAGAGCGAAAGTTGACATAATAACTACAACAAAACTTGGGCAAGTGGGAAAAACAATCAAGAACTTCATAAGAACAGAGATGATTAAGAGATCAATTAAGGTAAAGAAAATAAAAATATCCAACTAAAAGTGCAATCGAAGCGCAAGAAACTTTCCTAACTAACGATATTCAATATAGCAAGAACAAACGACAAATTACGAGTTATCCCTATGACAGGATAACAAGGAGAAACCAAGAAGAAGAAGAAGATGAAGAGGACATTGTTGGCACAAAAGTTTTATTGCCGCGGGCAGTTTTGATGGAGTCGAAACGCTGATCCATTGAGCCCAGAGCTACGCAGGAGTCAACAGGCAAACGGAAAGCAGAAGAAAAAATTAAATTTAAGCTGATTTAAGATTTATGAGCCAGCAGCGACCAGCGAGCAGCGACCAGAGAACGTGCCACATGCGACAGACGATGAGCTGCGTCTCAGACAACGCGTCGCGACGGCTGGTGGCACGGCTTAGCGGCCGTTGCGGCACGTCTGGCAAACCAATTTGGTGGCGTGAGGCAACAATTTGCAGTTGCAAACAGTTTTTTGAGCCTATTTAAATGGAAATGCAGACTTGTTCAAGTGTAGGAAATAGGCAGAGGAGGCGTGGCTGAGGCCATAAAGTATTTAAATATATTTTATTAAGAGTTAGAAGATTATTCAAGAACTTTTTATGAGCCCAAGAGATATCTATATATTTATATATTATAATATATTATAATATAGTAATTGTTATATGTGCTTCTGATCTACAACTTTTATAAGCGTGACTCTGTCTATAACTTTTATAATATATTCCAAATCCGATTTGAAGTTTCAATAAATGTGGGGATATTCTTATTTTATTATTGTTATTATTTTTATTTTTATTTATTTATTTATTTATTTTTTTTGTATAACGATTCAGTAAATTAATCTCTATATCTATTGCACATTTCGGTTTAAATTATTGATAAATTTTAGGATATCCATCAAATCTATGATAATCGTATTGATATATACCCTGAATGTATGTTTCATAAAATCTATGAAAATCGATAAGTATCGATATCAAACTTAATTTTCTTAGCATATCCTGGAAGTTTTTTTAGATAGAAATCATATCAAATCTAATTCAAAACATTGGTATATTAAAGCAATTCAAGCGAGCAACAGCTGTAAATGTAGATCAAAAGTAAGATCATATTAAGTAATGGAGAAATTGTACTATTTCCATTAAATTTATCAGCAGCATGAAATATCAGTTACTTAAATATATTTATATTTTTCGCATGTAAATCAGATCAATTTTATTATAATCAATATCATCAATATCTTTCGTCGATCAAAATCCTTAGAGCAATCAAAATCCATAACACAACTTGGACAATTAAATGCATATTAAACATCCTTGTAGAGCTGGTCAAAATGTTCAATATCCATATCCTTTATTTCTGATACCAATTGGCGTTGATTAGGAACTTTACTTACATAGGCATTTCTCAAAAATTTAAGAGCTAAAGTTATACTATTTACTGTATGGATTTAGCAATTGCTGTCTGTTTTATGCTTCCCGCATTTGGCTTAATATAAAGTATTCCAATTTTTCCCAGGGTATCTTGCTGTCATTTAACCTAAGCCCACTCACGTCTGTTCTTTTTTCGTACGTCTGTACCCTTGTTGTGCTTTGTGTTTTTGTTTTTTTTTAAGTCGAACTGCGCACAATTTTTAATTAAAACTTTTGCTCAGCTGCTGTTGGCTGGAAAAATTGCGCTTAGCAGGCGGAAAATGCAGTAGCGAGTAGAAAAAACAAGCGGAAAATTAAATTCATTTTCTTTGTTTTTTTTTTTTCATTTTGTGGGGGCGGAAAAACTTAGAAGACGAACTTAGAGCCACTCGGATGACGAGCTCTTGGCAAGTTTAGCTGGCTTGTCTCTCTCAATTGTTTTTTTGTTTGGCCAAGTCAACTTTTTATTGGCCAAATATTGGCCATAATTAAGGCGATAAAAAACGAGACAATTCTATTCCAGCAGCTATAATTATTTCGTTCGGCCCCGCTCGTGCGCCCTTTTTGGTGACTTTTAATTTGCATTTTAATTTATGGCGCCTATAACTTTTATCGTCTTCGCTGTCGTCATCGAGCCAAAGGCCAAAGGCCGAGCGGGCCAAAAGGTCAGCATAGGCGAAAGATAGGCTAGGACTACATTTCGAATGCCAAACGATAGCAACAGCTGTTGGATTACCCAAAAATCCAACTTCGTTGGGCAATTAGCAGCGAGGTCAAAAGGTTGATGAGTTTTCCGATAGCCTGGGCCAACAGCAGCTGGCCACGGGGGCAGTTAGTCAAAGGGGTACCGTTAAGGCGGCTAGATTAAAGTAAGCCATAGCATAGTGATGGATAGTGAATATGTGTGTGTGTGTGTGTGTGCGTGTGTGTGTGCGTGTGTCTGTGCGTGGGATCTATGCAAACTAAGGAACATTTGGGAGCGAAGCGAAGACAAAGAGTTTATCTTTTCTGAATGAGCTCTCTTATCGATGCTGAAGTCTCAGGTATGAATGTGTTTTGTTCTACTAATGAGAGTTATCTGGTAATTATCACTCGAGAGGTTAAACTAATTTTTTTTCATCTTATCTGTTTCTTTATGAGATTTAACTATTCATTTAAAATGTGCAATAAAAATTTAAAAATAACTTCAGAACTTATCGAAAGATTACTTTAATATAGTAAAGTTTTCTGTTTACTTAAGACAGTTCTTAAGAGCTTTTACAATTTGCTAAGCTAAAAAAGTTTTCTCACTCTCCCTCAATCCATCCTTAAAATTCCCTCTCTCTATTCATATCCCTCTTCTTTTCTCTCTCTCTCTCTCTTTCCCTCTCTTTCTCTGTATCTCTCTTTTTAATTTCCTCTTTACAAATCCGTTTTCTATTCAATGATCTCTCTTATTCCTCATTCTAGTTCTCTTCCTATCGGTCTAAATTTTTATCTCAGTCTCTCTCTCCCTCTCCATCTCTGGTTGTCTCTGTCTCTCTCTCCATCTCTGGTTGTCTCTCTCTCTTTCTCTCTCTACCTCGCTCTGTGTCTACCTTTCTTTCTCTATATGTCTCAATATCTCTTTGCCTCTTTCTGTTCCTCTCTCTGTCTCTCTCTCTGCCTTTTTCTGTTCCTTTTTCTCTCTCTCTCTCTCTCTCTCTCTCTCTCACACTCTGTCTCTTTCTCTCCCTCTCATTAAAACTGATTTACTTTCTCCTCAACTCCTGCCTGTCGCACAAGGCAACACAAGCTCGCAACAATGTTCCACTCGGCTAATGAACACATGTCAATTAAAGTAACAACACTGACCAGCGTCCAGTGTCCAGTGTCCAGTGTCCAGTGTCTGCTGCACCACAGTGGATCAGCGAAATGATATATGGGTGCCTGGCTGGCCGGCTGTCCAGCCGTTCGGCTGTCCGGTCGATTGGCCGGCGGACAAGGCTCGCGTGCCGTCAACGCAGCGTATTACGTCTACGCACAGCTGTGGAGCGCGCCGTGTGCTCAGGTGGTGCTGCTGGTGGTGCAGGTGGCTCAGGCGAGAGACGGGGCGAGTGGGCCATGGGGTGCAACTGCGACAAGGTGCCACTGTGGCCAACAGAAATCCATGTGTCTCACATTTCTGGCCAAGACGCGGGCCTGATTTATGTCGCCGCCGAAGGAAAAGTGTCGCGGGTGTTGCGTGTCAGCCCCCCACACAGCGGGCGAGCCACCCAGTCATCCGCACCACCCGCTAGACACATGAGACTTTGGCAGCAGCTGCTGCGGCTGTTGCGGTCAGCAATTTCCGCTTTAATGTAATTTTGACAACAAACATTTGACCAAAATGTGCGGGCAGTTGCCGGGGTGGGCGTGGTGCAGCAGCCTTACTTTATTTACTTACTTTGCTCGTGGTGCTTTGAGGAAATGCCAAAACATAAATCTTGCTAAGCTTTCGCCAGCTGGGCGCAACAGTAGCGATTTTATAATGACATCTGATGGCTGGCTGCGATTTGGATTTCATTGCAGTTCGCGTCCAATTGGATTCCAGTTGGAGCTACCTGTTTCTCTCTGTATGTGTATGTGTGTGTGCGTGTGTTTGTTTGTTTGGCTTATCATGCGATTTGTTTGCCATGTTTGATTTATCTGATTCGCCGTCCAGCCGATACGATTACCGTGTGCCATTTACTGTGCGCCTTGATAAGTGCCCGTTGATTTGTGGCTCAGCGGGCTGCCATCTCTCTGCCTATCTCGCTCACTCTTTCGCAGCAGAACTTGTTCTATGCAGCGGGCATTGTTATCAGCGACGCCTGCAAGTCTGGCCCATTATCGTTCGCTATAAAACTGCAAATGTTATGAGCCAATCGCTCATAAGCTAAACACTAAATCGACTCATTGCCGGACTGAGGGATTGACAGATTGTAGCATTGCGAGTGGGCCGACAATGCACTTTGAATAGCACTCAGTGCAATGCATTTTTTTCTCCTTCTTCTTCTTCTTGCAATTAGCTAGCCGCAAGGGCGCTGGCAAGTGGGCGTGGCAGCTGAGTAAGCGCCCACACAGAGAACTGAAGCTGCAACTGAAACTCGTAAAGAAACAGAGGTAGTGCTCTATAGAGAGAGGCATTAAGGCTCAGAAATGCATTTATAGCTTAGCTCGATTATCGGTTGTGCATATAAGATTTATATAATACATTATGGACGGAGCTAATAGCACGATTTGTTTTGGCTGAGGAGGTCAGACGCATTAGGTGTAGGAGTGTGATCAGATGATGCATGAAAAGTTTATATAGTATTCATTGATTAATGATTATTATGTTGCATCGATTTGTTCTATATAAATATACAATCATGTCATCGTAAATATCATATATTTTATGATATCTGTCGGTAACTATATACAATAGAATCCGGCTATAACGACGCTCATGGGACCGTCTTTATATTATTGTATTAATGTTCTCAGATTTTCATTTCGAATTGATTATTTCTATATAAACTCTATACTTAAATTAAGCACTTCAGTTAAAAAGAAGTACAGCATTTTTAGATAAAAGATAATCATTTTTAATTTGCAAAAAAAAAAAAAAAAAAAAAAAAAAAAAAAAAAAAAAATATTTCTTTAGCTTAAAATATCGTTTTATAAAATGATATTATATATCAAGCAATATTGCAACGATTCCCATACAAGTTCTATGATATATCTTGCTATGACCCAACAGATTTTAGCATATGTATGTATGACAAATATATGTTATATTTCATGATAAGACTTTTAGAGGTATGAGATTTTAGGGACCTCGCTTAGCTTGTCATCATGTTTATATATTTCTGATACATATATATGGATAAATATCTTTCAATATCTTTCTTACGAATGCATAAGTATATAATCATATTTACATATATAACCTACATTACATATAGATATGTAAAGTCTAGTCTAGTAATAACTTAAGCACCCACTAAGAGCTAAGTTAGCTTATGATTACAGTTACACCTGTAACGGGAAGTGTGGGCCGAGCTCAAAGCGGAAAAAACAAATTTGATTGATTAGCGCAGCTCGGTTAGTATATTTATAAGAACACTAAGTATACTAATATAGATGTCAACCAGGGGCTAGACTCAAAGTGGATCGGCGTGCTGTGTCTTTGGAATTGTGGCATGCAACAGCTACGCACAATGGGGGCCACACACAAAGCGCTTATCAATCTAGTTTTGTGCCGCTATCAGAAGAAGACAATGCAAATGAGCAACGGGCAGAGGGAATTTTCAATGCACTGAGAGAAATTGAAAAGAGAAATAAATATGCAAAGAAATTTTGTTACTGTAGTCAAAATGGAATTTAAATGCAAAATTTATTTTCATATTATATATTACAAAACCGAAAAAATAAATATATGTATAAAATAATAATCCAAATAAAGCTTTAATTCTACTCTTCCCGGCATTAAATTATCTACATATGGGGTTTCTTTCTTTCAAAAACAAAAACCGCTAAAAGCAGTCTTATTATATGTATATACATACATAAGTAATATACTATATATCTATATAAACATAAATGATATATATACGTATATATAAAGAATATATATAATATACATTTATATATTTATATTTTTGTATGATATGTATGTATGCACATATATCCAATTTACTTGCTGAGCAAACAATATAAAATATATAAAAACGCAGTTTTATCAGCGCTCGTTCGCAAGTTCGTATAATTAATATGTAGGAAAAGAAATTACAGAAAATGAGACGACTAAAAAAGCAATGAAAGAACAACAACAAATTTATATTATGTGAGACGTCAGAGACGACTAACAGATACTCTGTAATCAGTGTCAATTTTGCTAATCACTCTAGTATATATGTATGTATATATTACCTAGATATACTCCATTAGAGAAAAGATATGCATGTTACATATGCTACATATGCTACCCCAAAATCAGTATACCCCATTCTCAATCATTTGCATTGCATTATAGGGTATACATAAATAAAACCAAAGGCCCGCAGAGAGCGACAAGCAACTGGAAAAAAAAGAGATGAAAAATCGTAAATACAAATATAAAGAAATAAAACATATGTATATAAAACTCATATATGGCAATGGAATAAAGCAAGAGACAAATGCGATCAGTACATAAACGAATACCACTCCGTCGGGTGGTGTCAGTTCGTAACGCTCGTACGCCAGTCCGTTCTATTCGGTTTCTATGTTTAATGTTCTTTCGAGTTCTCTGGATTTGGAACTCTCGCATTCTCGTCCGGTTTCACCTTTCCGGCTCAATAAAGTATCGGATCTTGTGAAAGTGAATAAATACTGCCGTAATGAGTTCCTATAGAACTTTGGTGGATCACGCAGAGTCAACGCCGGGCAACGCAGCTGCGCTGGCGACGGCGTCGCCGACGACGCTGCATCGCATGATCAAATATTGGCGTAATAGTTCCGGTAAGATTCCGGGCTTGCGCAAGAGCGAGAGCTTTACGGATTATCGACGGCATTCGGCGGGCGTGGCACAACATGGCACGTTGCCCAATCGACAGGTGGTGCAGTATCAACGCCTGGAGAGCTACGACGAGAGCAAGCTGGCACAAATGAGGTGAGCGAAGGGGGGAAGGGTGGACTGGGTGTAGCTTTTCTATGGGATGGGATCGGCGTACAATTAATTTGATTGTTTTGCGCGGCTCGTTTGCTTTGATATTGTAGCAGCTGCATCGAAATGTGGGGCATGCATATTTGCCGTTTGGCTTTTGGCCTAATGCCATCAACAGTTGGTGC
This sequence comes from Drosophila navojoa, assembly GCF_054131105.1. Lineage (NCBI taxonomy): Eukaryota > Metazoa > Arthropoda > Insecta > Diptera > Drosophilidae > Drosophila > Drosophila navojoa. Next base: position 16,333,747 of record NC_142891.1, on the reverse strand, counting down.
GCTACGCCCCCTAAATAGTGCGTTTATTTCACAGATGAGCTCGGTGACTCCCTCTCTCATTTTCTTCCGCTCTTTTCTTATCAGCGGGTAACTCCAAAACTGCCACCGACTTATCAGCTGCAGCAACAACAACAACAAAAGTTGCTTAGCTGTTGATAAACGCAAGTGAACAAGTGCATGACGCCGTCGCAGAAACAGCGAACGTTCCGTTGCCACTGTGGATGCTATTCTCTTGCTCTGTATGTGTTTGCGAGAGAGCGAGAGCGAGAGCGCACAGCGCTTATTGTTGTTGTTGCTTACGCATGCTTGTCGTTTATTTTAGCTGAGTAGCTTCTTGGCACTTTCCAGCGTCCACAACTCTCATAAACAGCGACGCCAAATGCGATCCACAGAGCTTGCGCGTGGTGGAGCTTGTGGCTGTGCCGACACTATCTAACAAAGGGTTTGTTTTGTTGCCAATATTGTGCTTAAGTTCAAGCATTACTAATATTAAGTTTAATAGGAACAAAATATGAAAACTAATAAACAGTCAGTTTTCTTTGTATTCATATTGATTAAAATAAATTAATTTTTGATAATATGTCTATACCTGAAGTTATTGAATAGCTAATATTAATTTTCATTTAATTATAATATTCAATTCATGGTCATTTATTAATTTCCTATTACACATATAAACATATATTCATTGCCAACACAAACACTTTTGTTACGCAGTGTAAAAATCAACTGTTTACGTTTTCATTCCAATGCGTGAGAGTGCACACTCTCTCTCTGAGCGCCATACGAAAAATCAGCTGCGACGCCAACTGCGCTCAATGTTGATGTGTTGTATGTGATTTTTTTTTGTATTGGTGCCCCGTGCCGGTCGTTTACAGTTTGTTTTTGTTATCGCGCGCCGCCTACTGCATACTTTTGGGGTAGCCCCCAACAGGGCGAACTCGAAACTAAGTGGAAGGAGCAGAGCGGGCGAGCTATGCAAATAGCAGTGCATTCCGAGTTGTGCCTTTGAAGAGGCCGGCAACCATTGTTATTGCTGTTGTTGTTGTTGTTGTGGCTGTTGATATTGGTCTGTTTGTTATTTGTTTTGGCTAATGCGGGCGCATTCGCTTTCGTGCCAGCCACGCTGCTTACTGTATTTGCGCAAACTGTGCCCAAGCGGCGACAATAATCGCTTGCATTTATAATGTAAATAAATGTAAATGTAAATAAACAGGAAAATGTGCCCCCATGCGATTCCAACACCCACTCACCCCCAGAAGCAGAATGCGCTATGTAAGTGCAACAACTGCAAACACACACACACACACACACACACACACAAACAGAGAAACAGAGACGACCACGCGTAACGGTTGTTGTCATTCCAGTTGTGTGGATGCCATTCGCTCTGGCTCTCACACACTATTTACTCTCTGGCTCTCTGACCGGTTGTGGAACCTGAAATCTGAGCTTCGTGCGCCAGCCAGTTGGCAGCGCAGCAACAGCAGCCACCGTACTCCAATTGGGATTTCAGTTTCGTTTTGATAATCGACTCGTGTGGGCGTCGTTGTAGTCGTCGTCTTCGTCGTTCCGTATGTGAGCCGAGAGCAGCGCAGTCGAAGTTCTTTTCGTAAAAAATGCGTGCGCTGTTCTTGTTCTTGTTTTTGTTACGCTTCTGCCAATTCTGCTCATGCAACGGCAACATCGGCAACGTCAACGCATCATTTGCAAATTAGCAGCAGCAGCAACAGTTGCAAACGCGCAGCACCAGCAACGGTTAAAACAAAATTCGTTGAACGAATTCAAAATAATTCAAAAGTGCAAAAGTGTGCACGAGTGTGTGAGTGTTTGTGTGTGTCTAATTAGTCAAAATGAGGTAAATATTCTTATCAGCAAAGCACAATACACGAAAGTCTAACCGAAAATTCGATCAAGCAAAAAGCCGGCACGCGCCAAAAAAAAAGTGAAATTCGTGAAAGAAAAGAAACGAAACGAGAAAAAACTGCGCTCAATTGAACGTGGAAGAGCGGAACAAGTTTGTGCAAGCATAATAGATAATTACAGTTGTTTATTTGCGTCTCATAAAGAATATGCATTGGAATTAGGCAAAATGAAAGTGTTTGCAGTGAAATCTTTTGTTTGATATTATTAAACAAATTACAAAAGTGTCGTTAATAATTGTGCAAAAAAAAAAAAAGAAAATAAAAACATAATTCAAGTGACCAATAAAAAATATAAACGAAATGACAATAATAACCGACAAGTTAACAGCTACAAAAGCAAAGCGCCAAAAAAAAAGAGGAAAGAAAAAAACAACAACAGCAACAACTGCTGCGGCTTCCAAATTCGAAAATTCATTTGCCATTCACCGGTGGAAGTTATTCGTGTTGTTGTTGGTTTTTTTTTTAATTTTTTTTTCGCTTCTTTTTGTTACTGCATTTCGATTGAAATGCGTCACGCGTATCTGTTACGTGTTTTCTGTTGTAGTTGTTGTCTGGGGCATCAATATCGATGCGATCACATTGAATATTGATAAATGTGCAGTCTGAGTGTGTCTGTCTGATTGGAGTATATGTATGTATGTACATATGTACGTCTGATATTATTGATGAAGTGTTGTCCAGTATTATGATAGCTTGTTGAGTTTGATCAATATGTGAGAAAATTTACAAATGCATTTTCTGTTCAGAAATTCGAAAAGTATTTTGCTTGTAAATATGTATGTATTTTCTAGTAACTGAAATTTTTCTTGAATACATTTCAACATTTTGTATTAATTTTAATAAAAGCGCAACTAGAATTTATTCGCTTTTTGAACTTAGTCATCGCTTGTTTTGCGTCCATAATCTCCAATTGGAATGTCAGCTTAACTCAGTCAGCTGATCGGCAGCACAAAGCACGTAAATTTTCGTCACAAAATCTTTGTCTTAAATGCGGCCAATCAACTTCCAGATGCCCGTGCGTATAAAAGTGTGTGTGTCTTCTCCTCTCTCTCTCTCTCTCTCTCTGCTGGGTGTGTAGAATCCTGCTCGTACCCAATTTCCTTATACCGTTTGCATATGCATATCCATGTATGTGAGCATACGTGTATGCTTGTATGCATGTATGCAAATTACGCATTTTTTGTGTGCCGTTTAATATGCGCCTCGCTGCTGCTGCTGTTGTTGTTGTATTGCTAGCGGCGCATTTTTGTTGGTTCAGGCGGGCAGGCAGCAAAGTCCTCAGCACGTGAATTTCTTTTAAACGAGTTTCGCATGATAATTGTTGTTGTAACTGCTGTTGTTGTAGTTGTTATTGCTGCTGGTTTTTATTTTCGTAGCTTTTTTCTTTGGTTTCTACTTTTTTTTTTCTGTGCGCGCTTGTACATATTTGTTTTGTTGTTCTTTTTTGGTAGATTTTTTTGTCACAGCTGCAGTACTGCCAAAAATTTGTTGTTGTTGGAATTTTTCAATAAGTTTCGCGCGCTTGCCCTCCTCCTCACCGCGTTCTGCCGTCGCTGGAATATTTTCATTCTCGTTTGCTCTCTTTGCTGCTTTTGTTTTACTTGCACTGCTTGTGCCTGCGCCTGTTGCGCTCTGTTTGTTTTTGGATTTCTCGACGAATCAAATAGATCTGCATAAATATTGGCACCGCGCTCGTAAAGCTTCCAGCTCTATGTAAATGAACTTTTTGTTGCCTTCAACCAAACAATAACAATAATAACAACAAGCATCTGCTTTTGGTCGCTCTATCTGGCATTCATTCATCACTATCTTTCGCATATGCCGCTCGTCCACTCATTACGCTCATCAATTGTCTTGTCATCCATCTCTCAATGCTGTCGATGTTGTTGCTGCCTTCGCTTGACCGAAAAGTTCAAGTTGAAGTGCAGCAAACTGAGCAGCTCACACTCAGTGGCTGTCTCTATCTCTGTCTGGCTGCCTGCTAAGATTTCGGTGAGAGCGCGCGTGTGAGAGAGTGTAGAAGATGACTGGCCACTATCTTTTTCGCACTTGCGCTCGCACTCGCACTCACACAGCTCTCGCTGTTTATGGCATTGTTCTTTTTGGCACTGTCCTTTTGCTGTGTCATTCGCCTGCATTGATTTTAAATTTAGTTGCGCTGCTACGCAAAATTTACCGTTTTGCCGAATGCGTTTTGCTTTGTCGCTTATCTGTCGATCCCCAGCATTGCTGTTCCCTTTTACTCACGCACACACACACGCACGTTTAATTTATGGGGCGTGCGCGTTCTTTGGCCCACTGCCAAATGGCCGCGACGAGTGTGGCACAGGAGCCTGAGAGAGAGGGAGAGAGGGAACGCATTACACTTCTTTAGTCGGAGCAACTGTATTTGATATGCGCCTGGCGTGTTTTTCATATGTTTACTTTAATTGCCTTTGGCAGCGGCTTCGTTTGCTATTTGCAACGGCAAGCGACTGAATGGAGTGGGAGAAGGGGCAGGGGGAGAACCAATACAAAGTGGGGTGTGTTTGCTTACGAGCTGTTTACACCTGTGCCAAAAGTCTGAGAATTCGCTTTGAAAAGGAAAACAACAACTTTTTATGTGTTCTCTATGATTTTCAGCTGTACAAAAAAATATATGAATATAAATTATGAAATATTTGATGTTTGCTTTGTACGTAATATTCCAGGGATTATCAGCACAGCGGACCAACTGAAGGTCAGTTCTGAGTTATTTCACACCTCGACTTTTCCTATTGACTGAAAAGTTTAGACCGTTTGCCTTCGCTGGACCAACAAATCATCAATAGAATGAAGGTCGAGCTGTGTGAAACCTGATATGGGTTGCAACCAAAATAATAAAAGAAAGCAGACTTTTAACGAGTACTGAGAAAAGTTGATTACTTTTACAATTTCCCACAAGTTCTATTGTATTCAGGCCACTTGTATTGCTTGCACATAAATTTCAAAGTCTATCAACCGTTTTACGATTTCTGGTTTTGTAGAGAAATGGAAATGTACACTTGTATATTATTTATTAGGTTGTTACTGGACTTTTACATTCAAATTTTCATTTGCATTTAATTGAAATTTAAAGCTATTTCCATATTGTAATAATAGTTAATAGTGCTTATAATAATTTGCATTTGTTTTTTTCTTTTGGTTATTTTAGAGACAATGCAAATTTGTAATAATTGATCTTAACATTGATCACAAAAAATATATATTTTATTTTTTTTGCGTCTCTGACCAACTTTAATTGTTACCGACCAAATTTATTTGGCCTATCTATATTTGTTAATGTTTTATTTATTTGTTATTGTTCTTTATTTATTTATATTTTTTTTTGGTTTACATTTCGAGCCTAATTAGCTGATGATAACTGTGTCAAGAGCTTGCACCAAATATTTGTTTGCCCTCTTTTACACAAGCACACACACTGTCACTCACTCTCTCTCTCTCTCTCTTACTCTCACTCACTATGGCACTCTCCCCAGCCAACTGTTATTGTTTTAGTATCAACATTTCGCAATCTGATTTCAGTTGCATTATTTTTTTTATATTTTCTTAATCGTTATCGATACGTCATTTAGAGATTGTGTCTTTCAAGAACTGGCACCTACAATTCATATGATTTTCAGTTAACAGAAACCCTAACCGAGACCCAATTCAATTGAAATTTGAGTCAGCAAACACGTAACGCTTATAAATACCGAGCAAATTGGGTTGCCTCCGCTTATCGAGAGATTTTTTGTTGTTCTTATGAAACAGCATTTCCCTACAAAAAGAAAAAAAAAAAAAATACAAAGTTTTTTCCTCTTGGTAACCTTTATAGACCTCTGTGTGGGTGTACATCCGGAATTTCGGCAGGTTTTCAGTTCAGGCTGCTTCCGTGTTGATTTTAGCTCCACCCTAAGACGCACGCTCACACAGCCCGCAGCCCGCAGCCCTTGTTAACTTGGCCAAATTTTCAGCATTTGTTTCATGTTTATTACGACTTCTTCCACTTCGTCTCGCTTCTATGCTGTGACACGTGTTTAAATATTTACGCTCTGGCATAAATGCTGTAAACAATTTCTTAGATTCGAGCTTGTGTTCCCAGCATCGACATTGCCCCGAGCTGAGTTCAGTTTTCACACAGCTTGCCACAGCTGTTGGCTGTTGACCAAACATCAACAGCAACAACAACAACAACAACAACGACAACTATCAAAACTATATTTTGTTTCAAACAGTTTGTATCACACATTTGAAATAGTCTCTGGAGTGTCTGCGCTTTTATCTTATCTATCAGCTATCAGCTACCATTTGCTTGCTGGTCAATGCATCACTGAAAATATGGCAACAGGCAACCTTGAAAGAGACTTTTTTGCTCTGGTAACACTCCATCATATTGTGACATTCTTTAGGCTGTATTAACTCTGAACGGTTATCATATCACAAAATGATATGATAGTAGGCCTAGATAACAGAGATAACTCTTGCAATTGATTTGATTTTTCAGTCTTCTATTAAAATTTCTACGAACTAATTTCAGGAAATTTTAATTAAAGACCATCTCTCTTATATGTATGAGCTTTGTATGATAAGCACATACCGTTAATACATAAATAATAATAAATCTTGCCACAATATTATCCATCTAATACTACATTATTGATCACTTTTATATTTTGTTTTAATATCTGATTATTTTATTTATTTATTTATTTATTTTTTTTTTTATGTTGAAATTTAAGTCTTCACAAAGTGAAAAAAGCTTATTGATTGATAAAATGAATAGATAAATGTTATTTGGTTAGCTAAATTTGTGAAATTTTGTATTTAATTCTTACTTAGACGCTTTTTTTATATCCTGAACCCATTGAAAATGGGAAATCAGGGTATAATGTGTTTGTGTAAAAGTATGTAACAGGCAGAAGGAATCATCGCAGACCCCATAAAGTATATATATTCTTGATCAGCACGACGAGCTGAGTCGATATAGCCCTGTCCGTCTGTCCGTCCGTCCGTCCGTCCGTCCGTCTGTCCGTATGAACGCCGAGATCTCAGAAGATATAAGAGCTAGAGAGCTGAAATTTTGGGTGCGTACTCGTGTATACCATACGCAGTACGAGTTTGCTTTATTTTTTCGATAACTCATCCGATAACTTTTTTATCGAGAATAATCGAAAAATTGATTTTGTTTTTTGAGCCTCATCGGAGTACTATTAGACGTGGAGACTTCAGATTTATTGTGTATATAGATATGATGAATACAAACATTTTGTAATCAACAGATTTTGGATACCACGCCCCCTTCGCCCTCAATTCGTAATAAACGTATTTCAAGTACTACAGACTTGTGCTTTGGAATGTACACACATTTTGACCATATAATTACGCCCTGAAAGTTTCATTAAGATCGTATGTTTACAAAAGAAGTTATTCACCAAGTAAATTCTCATACTATTGTCCACACTGCAGCGCAGCCCAAGCGCAGTCGCTGCTTACTGCGCAGTTAGCAGAGAGCGGGCGCGTGAGGGTGGATGCATCTAAATGCATGTGTGCGTGCATAAAAGAAGTGCAGAATGATAAGAATATCAGCTTGGAGGGTTCAGGGTATCTCCTAGTCGAGCAGTCTCGACTAGAGTCTTCTTACTTGTTTTTAAATGGATTTATACTATATGAATGGAGTCTATCGATCAAGTCTAAATTGATATTTAGAATTATAAAATATAAATTATTTAAAATGTGCGAAAGTTTGCCAAATAAATTTTAATACAATTTTATTTTTTTTTAATTATCAACAAAAGCAAAAAAATAATTTATTTTAATGTAAATATTTTTTTCTATACCTAAATAAAGTTTTGAATTAACTTAAAGTTATGTAAGTGATATAATTGCTTGATTACTTCTTACTCTTAGTTATATAAACTTATCGATTACTGTATTTACGAATATAGCAAATTAACGCCCTTATCGATAGACTTATTAATTAGAATTCCATGACATTTTCTCTCTGTTTTCTATTTGCTTCAGCTTCCATCTCAGACGCAACCCGCACTAGTTTCCTTCTTGGCTCAACTGGTTATGGTTATGGTTATCGATTACGCTCATAATTGCTTACATTGCCGTATTACTTACCACAGCATTTTGATATATATAATTAAAACTTTTTACATCACATCAATAAAAGTGTCGCACAAGTGTAATGCAAAATCAGAGATTATTTAACCCCATCGCGCCAGTTCTAACCACAATTAACTGAGCAATCAGCCCACATGCTGCACAATGCGGCTTGCCTCCATCATCTCGCCGGCTGCAGTGCTCCTTCGTTTTTTTTTTCTTTGCAGCCAATGTAGTTAAATCGTAGACATATCGTTATAAATTGTTATGAATTTTTTGCATGTCTCCATAAAAGGTCGTCAAAGTTGTCGCTCGTCGTCGTCGTCGTCGTCTACGGCGACGATGTTGTTCTTGGATCTGGGTTGATGGGGGCGGTCGGATGCTGATTTAAATAAATTATTCTATATGCGGTTTTTTTTATTGCATTTAGCCGTAATGCCCTGCCGTCAAACACTTCGCCACAATACCATAAAAACTCACACATAATGGTTAGGTTTGCTCTTGTTGAGGCTAGGGTGCATCTGTGATACCCTGTAATAATTAGAGTTTTGTGAATGTGGGAACAGGTAGTCTGATGAGTAAAATAAATATTTAGTATATAGTTCATGTAGTGAGTCCAAAAAGTAATCCTAAAATTCTCGATAACTTCGATAACTATCCATTCATTTATCAATTGTCTTTCCCTAAATAGTATAGCTGTCATCAATCTAAAAATTCCGATCTTATACAGGGTATCGCTTAGTTTCTCGATTCTATATTCTGTTATACTCTGATTTATATATGTGCACCAAATGGTTTGTTGTGCCACGTAATTGAATTCGCTTACCTAATTCTATTTTATGATGTGCACATATACACACGCATGCACATAAAATATATATGTATGTATATAACGAAAAAATATATATATATATATCATTCTCACCTGAGCGTAGATTATGCGTTTTATTTTTCCATGTTTGTTTTCATTTCACTTCTTTTTTCTCGCTGTATTCACATGCGGAAAAGACGAATTTGCGGCGGAAGTTGCGTGTTACTAAATAATAGCAAATAACACAAAAAAATAGAAGCAGCTGAAAAAATAATACAAATAAATGCGAAAAAGAGATATAAAAATAAATCATTGCTCTTAATTCGATTCAAGTCAAATAATTTGATGTTTTGCAATTTGATTATGGAAGTTCATTTCCTCGCGGTTTTGCTGCCTTCCTCTGTGTGACGCTTTGGGCGAGAGGAGGCTTAACGATTTTGGGGCCAGGGCAACTGTTGATGTAATAACAAATGATGTAACAGACAGATCATTTAAAGAAGTTTGAAATATAACCATAGGCAAAAGCTTGCAAATGAATGGAAGCTGATGTGAAAGGGAGAGTTGTAAAATGATGAATGATGTTTTTCTTGGGAAGAATAGTCGAATTTAATGGGTGTATATGTGATAGAAAAAAATAGTTTGCTATTCGTTGAATACAACCTAATTAGTAAAAAAATGAAATATGTAAATTAAAAAAAAAAAAAAATTATTATAAATCATAAAAAATAGATAAAAATAAAATTGTTAAAATAAATAAAAATAGATATAACAAAAAATAGCTGGGATTTATGCAATATCATAGAATAATTATATTATAATAACATAGAATAATATTATAATAATTTTGAATATTATAAATAAAAAATAATTAAAATAGATATTATAGTAAAGTCTACAGTTCTGTTATACGAGCTAAAATCAGACAATTTATTTATATTTAATTTTGTTTTATTCTTCTTAAAATAGGTCAAAGAGAAAAAAAAATAATAATAATAATAAAATTTTTTTAATACAAATATAAAAGTAGTGTTCTTATCGAAATTAGAAATGAAGAAAGAAAGCAAACAATAATTTAACATAAGTCGATTGAACGTCTATAGATAATATACATGTCAAGTTCTCTAATTAACCTAGTCATTAGATGGAGCAAAATAAATATTAATGCGAAATATGATTAAAGTTCAATTCAAATGTCAATTCATCAGCGAGAGCTTAACTTCATAGTCTCTACAAGTTGCTCCTAACTCATAAAAACCCAGCTCGAACTTTGGGTGATATTCAAATAACTAATTAAGTGCTTCGCCCACAAAATGACAAAGCTAACTAATTAAAGACTCCTTGAGAGTCTTTTTGGGGGCCAACTAATCAAGTCAAGTGCTGACGTTAATTTCAAATATAATCGCATTGCCATCCCAACCGGCTTGGCTACCTTGTTTTTCCCCGAGGCTATGAAATGGGTTTTCCGCTGGCTATTTGCTTAAGTACGCCCTGAAATGACTCTGGGGCTAGACCACCGAAAGTAAATAGTAGCTGTTGCTCTTCTTCCTTTCTACACCTGATTCGGCATTGTAATGAAGCACTTAGAGCTAGACTTGCTGCTGCTGCTGCTAGTGGTGGTGGGGGTGGGGTTGGGTTGTGCGGTGTCTGTGGTGGTGTGCACCACCTGTCAACGTTGCTAAGCAGTTGCCACATGCCTTCAGTCAATGCCATGCAACATAAATCATCTTGGCGGCACTTGGACACGTGCCGTCAGCCATTACCTACACAGAATGCCGGGTTGGACAACCCTCTAGACTTAAGCCAATTGTCAGTGGGGCAGGTTCAAGTCAACGTTTTCTTACAACCTCCCTCCTTCCCCCGTTTTCCTTCGTTTTCCTTGGGCTTTTGGGCTCCCGTACGTACATTTGCCTCGAGTGGTTTTTATGACGGTTTTGTTCACAAGTTGCCTTAGGTCTGAGTTGAGCAGCTTTGTGGCCCGCTCTCACTCTCACTCACTCTCTCTCTCTCTCTCTCTCTCTCTCTCTCTCTCTCTCTCTCTCTCTCTCTCTCTCTGTCTCAGAGTTACTTTTCACATGTGCGGGCTGCTTTTGCTTTTCTACTGTATGTTTTACTGGCTGTCTACTGTCATTGGCTTTTCATATTGCACGCATTTTCACGCGCTTTTCATCGCTTCGTTGGACAAAGGCAAGCGCAGCAGGCAGAAAGCAAAGCAAAGGCAAAGCAATGCCAATGGCTTTTCAGCATTACTTCTTAATATGGCCCAGCACTTTATTTCGGGCCTGAGTGATTCTCTTTGTTTTTTTTTTCCACCTTTTCCATTTTTTTTTTTTTTTTTTTTTGTTGATGAAGTTTTACGAGCGCCCATAAAGTTGACTTCTCTCAGGCTGTCAGTTATTAAATTTCCATCGTTTTCCATATTCCGGCATTGCGCTTGGCCGGCCTTTTGCGGCCAGTTGCCGCTTGCCGCATCGTAAAAAGAATTATCGTAACAAGTTCAAGATGTGTATATATATATATATATATATATACTTGAATTGATTGTATGATCTAGGTGATTTCATGTAATTAAAGAGCGGGAGAAGTCTTGAGATAATAAGAAGGTTGCTTTAAAGTTGACTTTACTTTGATCTATTACAAGGAAAAATTTGAGATATGTGTTTTCTTCTAGTTATATATAAAAGGTCTAGCCATAACTTACTATAGATAGTAAGACATTTGTTATACATGTTAACACATGCTCATATTATTTATTTGTAGTTAGTTATAGTTAGAGTTCTTATACATATAACTAGAAGAAAATTTTGGACTAATAGAATTCAGCATGCATTTTTTTTTTTCACTTTCAAAAATCAACTATGCTTTGTAAATTTTTGTTTTAAGTGCTTAAACTGAACAAAAGTAACCAAACTTGAATTTTTCAATTTGTCAAAATCCTCTAAACAGCAAAATATTGATCGTGTAATTCGTGTAATGCGTGAAAATAAATAATATAAAATTAATTAAGCTGCTCGATTGAGCACTTCGCAATTCGAGTACCTGAAGTGCAGGCAAATCGATTGTAATAAAATGCTAAGAAGCAATATAATTAAATGTTAACCCGCATCCAATTTATAGCACACGCCGCCAACAATATGTAAAGTGAATGAAACACAAAGGGAAAACAAAAACAAAAAGCACAATATTGAAGGAAAACAGCGTAAACCCAAAAAGCAAACCAAAACAAAACGCATCCAAATATTTAAAACCAAAAATACAAAACCAAAAATATAAAAACAAAACAAAACAAAAGCAAAGCAGGCAGCAGCAGGCCAGCAATCAACGCAACGTCAAACAGTCAATCCATCAATCAAAGCATCAATCAAACAACATGCTGAAGATACATATGCTCGAGCAGGTCGTCAACACGGACAGCGTCTGCGATAATGCGGCCCAGGAGCTGTCACCCAAGCGCAAAGTGGCCATGCCAGCGGGTGGAGTGTCTGGCAGTGGTGCCAGCAGTGCTGCTGGCGGCGGCGGTGGGGGCAGCAGCTCATCATCAAAAAGCACACCGACCGTTTCGGCCACCTCGTCGCCGCATCATCAGCCAACGCCACCGCAACGTCATATACACACAACGTCGGCGGCTGCAATGGCAGCGGGCAAATGCTTCAGCCAGGGATCCTCACCAGCCGGGTATGTGTAAAGCAACACAGAATATAAACACCTAAGCACACACACACACACACACACACAGATAGCACAGACAAGCACATCACAGCTTGTGGGGCCATTAAAAGGGCATTGCATTTCCGCTAACTTGGCCAATTGCTACGAAGATTGACGCAATGTGGCGCTCTGACAAATTGCATGATGGATGCTTTTTTGATGCGCTGAACCCAAATATGTTTGCCTCTCACTTGCACTCTATCTCCATCTCATTGTCTCTCTATCTCTTTTTTCACTCTCTATCTATCTCTATTTTGCCTATTTCTCTATACATTTTGTCGCATTCCTTTGGTTTTTGCGGGCATTCGTCGTCATCATAATGAGCGCAACATCAGCTACCACCTGCCACCTGCCACCTGCCACCTGCTACCTGGCTACCTGCCTAGCTTATGGGCTGCATTTCCCAGCTCCTCATCTCCCCATCTCCTCATCTCATTGCTATGCAATGAAAATTTTCACCGCAATTCTGTTGTTGCCAAAGTTTTGTTGCTGCCAATTTGCTTTTGGCTTTGGCTGCTTGCGCCGCATGAGCTGCAACAATGCAACGCGTGCAACCATTGTTTGCCACAGAGTGGCAGAGTTTTTTTTTTTGGAGGTCTCTGCTAATTAACTCTGATCTACTCTGCCACAAATTCAACATTTTTTTTTCCGATATTACATTTCAATTAAATGAATTCCTTCACGGAACGTTCAGAATTGTAAAAATTGCAATTTATTACGTGTCAAATTCTTTGATTGCATTTATTGAGTAACAAATTTTATTGGATTATGGAAGTATTGCAGCGAGAGTTATATGAGATATGATTTAACCAGATTCAATTTCTTTTTACTCAAATATAATTTAAAATTATTTTTGTTGCTTTTAGTAAATTCTTTATGAAAATAATCAGCGACTTTTTTTATAGAATATTTTTTTTTATTTATTTATGTTTTTTTTTTTTTTATATTTTGTTTTATTGCAGTCAAATTATTTAAAGTACATACATATGTATAAATTAAAGAATTAAAAGCCCCATTTTTTTTGGAAAATGTTTATTCTATAAACTTTTTTTTCTCATTTCAGTTTTTCATTTGAATGCTTTTCAACACTCATAATAATTAACTTCTTAATATGGTTTCTTTTGCTTTCCTGTTAATTAAATTTCCATTTAATATATTTTCGCAACAGGGAAATACCAGTCCAATCCATTGCTTTTCTGGGAATTTTCGGAAATTATAAAAATAGTAATGCGGCGTTAAATGAAAACACACTTATTCTGTTGAAAAATAATGGAATTCCTCACTTTTTGTTTAGTTGAGAATATTTTACTTTTGGTTATTTATCTTTACATATATTTTCCGTTGAAAAGTAATAAAAAGTGTTTCTTAATGAATATAAAGCCAAATTTAAATTGAAAAAAAAAAAAAACATTTATTTTTTAGAAAATAGGATATAAATTCATATGTTTTATATGTACTTAAAAATTTATTGATGAGAACAGAATACTTCACTTGTGAATATATATTTAATATGTATTGGAAAATATGCTCTAGATATCAATATTTCAATATCTCTTTTACTCTTCCCTCTCTCTGCCTTATCTATTCAATTCAATTCCAATCCATTCCAATCCACTTCATGCCTTATCTCTCTTCTCTTAAACTTACTCAATTTCGCATAGTTTTTCAAAGTTGTGGCGGTCAGTTCACAAACTACAATTACAAAAATTCCATTCCATTTCACTTGACAGTCCACTTCCACTTCATTCCATTCCACTCGCAAGCCTTTAAGCTATTTACGTGTCCAAGCTGACCAATATAATCCATTTATCGTTGTTCATTCTCTGTGCTCTTGCATCACATTTTCTTGGATAAGTTTCGACTTGTATTTCTTGCTGCTGGCCCATGCTTCTCTCTTCGCTCTTTCCTCTGCCCTCTGGGTTTATTTTTCATCTGCCTCGCCCTTCACTCGCATCGCACCTGTCACAACTTGTCATGAATTGTGGTGCTCTGCGCTTCATTTGTGTGGATATCTCTTACCCATTAGCCGAGCAACTCTTTCCCTATAAAAACCATCAGCACCCAACCCCACCCTCGCCAGCCTTTCTTTGTGCTCCTTGAGCTGGTTATACATATGTTTCTTTCATATTGCTATTATCTGTTTTCTCGTTATTCGCCTTATTGTTATTTTGTGATTCTTTGCTTGTTATTTTCGCATTAGAGATTTGTAATTGATACCTGTCCAACGGCTGACGCTCTCTATGCGTGTGTGTGTGTGGGTAAGCTGTATATACATGGTCATATAGTTATCACTGTCTTTTCTTATAATCACCCCCACCCCCATGCCACCCTCTTCTGCAAAGCGAACAATGCCTGCTCAGCTGCTGCTGCTCTGCTGTTTTGCCTGTGGGCGTGGCGTGGGCGCATTTTGTAAATAATTATTATAGCAAAAGTCGCACAAAGCAAAAAAAAAAAAGTAATTTTCATTTTTATTTTTATTTATTTTTGTTTTTGTTTTTGTTTTATAGAGCTTGCGGGCTCTGCTAATGTCCCTCGGACTTCCCCAACTGAACTTGACAGTCAAAAGGGATTTTCATTTCTTTTCTTATGTTTGGTTTAGTTATCCGCCTCCTACACACAAACCCACACACACACACACAGAGGGAAACACTTCCGTTTCTAGTCCCCCTTCAGACACTCTTTGTTTTCAACTCTTCACATTTTTTTTTTTAAATTCTATTTTTACTTAATTACTTGTGCTTGGGCTTAGTTCAGCTTCGGCTCCCTCGCTAGGTTATTCGTGGCTCGCGCATTAGCTCGACAACAATTTTGATTTATGTGAGATGCCGTCTCTCTCTCTCTCTCTCTCTCTCTCTCTCTCTCTCTCTCTCTCTGTCTCTCTTGCTCTGCAAGCAACTCCAACTTGATCTTCATTTCGTTCGGCTGGCAGTTAGTCGACCTCAAAATGAATCTTGGCAGACAGTTAGCCCAGTTTACAGAATCAGTCGCACGAGCAAGATGCCATCTTTAAGAATTTGGCCAGCTGTGCGTATTATTTATTTTTTTTTAATGCCATTTTCTTCATCTTCGTCTTCTTCTTCTTCATCTGGCTAATTTATATGCAAAACTCAAGCTAGATAATTGGCCAAACAGCAGCAGCGACATGAAACAGCTGACCAGGCCAGATCATTTATCACTATTTAATTTCATGTGTGTGTGTGTGTGTGAGTGTGCGTCGGTGTGTATTGTGCTTGCTTCTCTGTTGAGATATGTATACCCTGTATATAGATGTATATTAAAGCGGGTATACGCTTTTTCTATAATGTATGAAATATCAAAAAGTTAAGAGAGAATAGTTGTGGGGTATTTATAGATATATATGTAGGGTATATTTATATATTTCGTTTATTACATAGTAATTTTATATTACTTATTAATAGTTTGAGTTGCAAATAAAATTGTGTTAAAAATATTTATAAGGTATCTCCTAGTCAAGTATATTTCATTTCCTTTCTTGATTTTGGCTTTGCAACATCTGCTGCAGAATTCGCTCGTCATTTTTAGCTAAAAATATATATTAGATAGGTATTTAAAAGGTATCTGCTAGTCTGGTATACTCTTATACTATACTTATGCTCTTAAATTATAAATAATATACTATATTTATTTTCTTAAATTTTTTATTGGCATTAATTTGTCGTATTTAGCCTAAGATATACTATTATTATCTTATCTATTATCGTATCTGCTATTCAAGCATAATAAATAATATTTCATGGTGCCTAATTCATTTACCTGATTTCGTAGAGAATCCGTTAGTCTGTCCAATATATTATTTATGTATTTCGCTAGCTTTTCTTTCGTTTGGTCAAACATTTTGGCTCAACTCAACAAACTAAATGCCATTATAGGGTATGTAGTCGATCGGTCACATCGCAGCTACCTCAATTATTTCTGGTATTTGCGACGATTTTTTGTGTTCGTTTGTGTTGGGGTAAACAATTTGGCATTCGCATAGCTTAAACTGTTTCGACACGCAACAAAACTGAAAGCCTCGCTTCGGTGGGTGGCTCGATTCTTTGACCACGGCGTGCGGCCAGCTGGCGTGAGTGGTGCAATGCATTCGAGTACGAGTACGAGTAGCCGCTGAATAATTGACTGACAAGTTTGGCTGAAAGTTAATGGCTTAATTATGAGACAGCAAACGGCAGACGGGCAATTGTATGCATGGCTAGAAATCGCAGCAGGTTGCAATTTGAATGAACTAGTTCACGTTGATGAACCGCGCCAAATGCAAAAGAAATGGCAAACTATGCCACAGCCGGACACCTAGCTGACGAAAGACTCGCCTTCCCCCATTAAACGCGCACGTGACATTCGAAGCACCTGACAGGGCCACTCAACTGGGTTGGCAACTCGTCTTAGCCATGGCTAAGACTCGCTGCAACTTATTTAAGCCGCAGCACGACTTGGCGCGAATCGGCATAGAAGTCGGAGAGCTGAAGTTGAAGTTGGCGACGAGGACAGGCTCGCTGCCGAATGGTCGAGAGTGTAGGCATTCTGTGGGCGTTGGGGCATGCCCGCGTACGTGATTCTTGAGCAATTGCCACAACTGTCTTCTGGCCATGCAGAAAATCGATAAGGAAACAGAAAACGGATTTGGCATGAACGACGAAAGGTTGCTCTGCATGAAATACAACATGGGAAAGTGCTTTAGGGTATTCGTATTATGAACAGGAATATATTAATAATGTCTTTAAGGATATGCTCGACTATTAGATACCCAAACCAAGCATAAAAGTGAAGAAAATTTGGCATAAACTAACAGTATACGATTATATAGATATCGATTATCATATGAATGTATATTGAAACGTATATACACCCGCTCAGCTTACATATTACAGGGTATCTTAAGGTAAAGCTGACAGGGGCAAATTTAAAATGATTGCATTACGCAAAATCTAGATAAAGAATATTCAAGTTATTTTCTATGTACAATCAAGGGGTTGACACATTACAGAGCCAAGCCCCCTACGGCGGAATGGAGCGAATCGAGCGTTAACGGCACTTCAAGAGTGCCGTGTCTGCCAGCTTTCAAGAGACAACAACAATGAACTGGCCTAAACAATAATAAGAGCCAAGTTCAAGAAACCAGAAATCATGAATAACAAAAAAAATGAAAAATAAAAAAAATACGATATTCGCGATACAGAAATAGATTGTGGGTTATGAGTGGAGGAAATGTGTTTTGTAATCGCAGCGCGGCATAGTTCAATGGGCATTACGATTGCTAAGCCACATAATCGCTCCGAATTTGATAAATTTATTAGCTGACATGAAATGGGGCACAATGGCAAAGGGAGAGGCAGAGGGAGCGCGCCAACTGTCGCATATGAAGTTCAAAGATGCTGACAACAATTAAATTAAAGTCACGCCAAGGAAAATCAATAAAAAAAATATATATATATATAGAAGCAACAGCAAATGAAAGAGCAGAGCCTAAGGGAATGAGATTGGGGCAGCGACACGGGGAGCTGCTGTTGCTGCTGCTGGCTTGTCATTTTCCATGCCACTGAATCGGCTTTGCTCTGCCTGTTGCACACACACACAGACACACACACACATGCAGAGAGTCACACACAATTAGAAATGCGTCTAATTGGTGCCTGGGGGCCGAGCTGGCCGACGCGTGGGTGCCGCCTGCCGAAAAAGGTGCCAAGACAACGTTTACTCCCATCTGCTCCCCCTTCCGTTCCCCCATCTCCTCCCCCTTCTGTTTCCATCGCTTACCAGCAGCTTCCAGCTGCCAGCTGCCAAACTGCCTTATCGACCCGATTCCCATTTGCTTGAACTGTGTCGAATTTATGCTCCGGCCATTCGCTTGCCATGGGTCACAGTTGAGGCGGCAGGTGTATTCAGCCCCCATTGTTAATGGTGGTCGGTCCATTCATTCTGTTTGGCTTAGATTTCGTTTGACACAAAACTGATGTAACTTTTGTTTTCTTCGACACACAAAACTTCCTCTTTGTTTATTGTTTTCGTTTGTTGCCTGCCAGTCGCACAATTATGCAAAAATGAAAAAAATATGTATGTATATAGAAAAAGAAAAAGAAGAAGTATGTTAAGGCAGATCCCTCTTTTGACCCTCTCTCTTTCGGTTTCTCATACTCCCTATCTCGTTCCCGCTCTGTCTATCAAATGAGGCCAATAAATGTGTGCTCGAAATGGGTAAAGAGTGAAGGTGCCTGCTTATGAGTTATGCATGAGCTTTATGATACCCTGTATGGACATGAAAAGGGGTATCTTTGTATAAAGATTCTACCAGCAGAGCAAGCTTTTCAAAAGGATAATATGTGCATTATTCGATTCGATATTTCGAATATCGTAACAGCTCTATATATATGATAAGATAAGATGATATTAAATGTGTAGCTGTTACGATATTCGTTATGTAGAATGTTACGATATTCTGTAACAGCCATAGAATTAAAGTGTTCTTTACATATATTTTTCTGAATTATCGTTCCCACTAATCAACATGTAATCGGATACTGTAATCTTTAATATTTATTAATATTATAATATTTATTATTGTAATAATATTAAATATAAAGCTTACGATATTTGGTTATATGTGCAATTCAAATATCATCTTAGAATCGATTAACACTTATGTACTGGATAATAATAGAATACATCTATCATAAGTTTTGCATATTCAATATGCATATAGTTTCGATATTATACGATATTGTATGCTCTGTTTAGTTAATGAAATTTGATAGTTTTAATAATTTTATATTTGAATATATTAATGGCTTACGATTGATTGAATCCTAAGTAAAATTTCCCTAGTGAAATCATATATTATTCTTATCATTCCTTTCACTATATTATCTATAGACAAATATCGTAATAGTAAATTTTCGCCAGCTCACTGGCGCAATTACGATATACCTATCATTGACAACAACCCAAGTATTTCTAATATATTCACTACTTTTCTAGCAATTATTCGAGTACAATTTACAGAGTATTTTCCCGTACAGCATTCGAATGCCTCAACTCTTGCCATTAACTTCAGTAGTAGGTAACTTGGCCGGAGAGTTTTTGGCACCAGGAGGGCACTCAGCCAATGCGTGTCATGTGTATGTGTGTCTGGCAATTAGGAAAATTGATATTTGTGCTGAGCATTGAGCTAAACTAATGGCTGATTGGACCGAACAGAGTTAGAAGTTTGCCTGCGCTTCCAGTGACAGAAATTGGAATAGTTCTGGCATTGGCATTTGTGAGATTAAATATGAGAGTTGACGTTGGCTGGCACTTCGAACCTTGGCTCATCTATGATTTATAGAGCAGATTGCTCGCTGATTACACACTAAGCCAAGCAAACGATGTACATAACGTAAATTTTTAAAGCTGTCGTAAAAAATTAAGCTAAGGCCCATAAAAAAATGCGCATAAAAAACTATGCTGGAAGGAGGAGAAAAAATCACTCATTACTCAGACAAATCTGAGTGTGAGTAGTGCACTCATTTGCTATTCAAGAAAGTAAAAAAAAAAATTTGTTGAGATGAAGAAGAAAAAGAAAAGCTGAAAACTCACTTCACTTAGCATCTGCAAGTGCTGCAACTGTATCTTTGTATCTGTAGCTGTAGCTGTGCATCTGTATATCTTTTTGTATCTGTGTCTGAGCTGCTTGATGTGCATGCCAGACATCAGCTGCTGCTGCCGCTGCTCCACTGGTAACCCAATTACAAGCAGGCTGTGTAGCATAAATAAATTTGCTGTTGTTGTTATTGTCTCACTCAAATGCAGCAGACAAATTGCCAAGAAAAACACTTTGAACAACAAGTGTTGGCAATTCAGCCAAGGGCCAAGGCACAACCGCAACAAACGGGCACAACACACACACACAGACACAATACTGTTGTAGGGGGCGAGGGGCATAAAACATTTGTTTTTTGACAGTGAAGCAGCAGCAGCAGCAGCAGCAGTCTCAGTCGACTTCGAGAGAGAGAGTACACTGAGCAAATGTTTATGAATTATTAATTGGAAATTGTAGACAGAGCGTCAGCTCAGTGCGCCCAGTGTGCCCAGAGTGCTCAGACTCTTCCATCAGCTGGCTGCCCCTTCACAGCCAGCTCGGTATCTCTGGCCGCAGTTGCACAGTTTGTAAAAAGTTAAAATCACTTGTAAAACTTTTACATTTTGCGGTGAATGACACACTGCTGTTTTTATGAATACCCTGTCGCTAAAGTGTCAGTGAAGTGTGGGCATGTATGTGCGTCTGAATATTTTTAGAAATATCTCTCTCATGAGACCAACTTCGTCTTCTCATTCACAGTTTCAGCAACAAACTAAATTTGAATATACATAAATCATGTTTTCAGCTGCCAAGAAGAAGCTTTCAGTATTTGAATTTATGATGCTACTTAGCTGAGATTTGCTAAATAGTTTTCCCAATCAGTGCAATCAAGTCTTTGTTATGCACTTTTTCACAAAAGTATATAAAGATTGATACTCAAATGTAGGGATTTCAGGTGTTCTTTGCTCGGCTAATTTTATTTTATATTAATTGTAGCCGTTCAGGATGCAACTAGTCATATTGATTGTGTAGTGATTGTTGGCATAAAATTACTAAATATATTTTAAAGAATTCTGTTCAATTGTTTTGCTAATAATTAGATTAAAATTAAATAATAATGCTGTAAATATAATGTTCAAGCAAAATTGCTTAAACATTTTATTTATAAATATGCTATTGCTTGAAAAATATATAAATATAGATTCTAATAAATATATAAACATATTTATTTACGACTAGAAAATAATTTTATGAAAATAATTTCACAGGAAAGTTATATGTACCAAAATTTAAAGGTCTAATAAAATAAACAATTTTGTTTATTAAAATATAGATTTTTGTCAGTTTTTAATTAATTCAAAAATAAATTATAATATAGCCACTTTTTTTAGTCTACTAGTAATATTTACTTTTTGGGCCTGATTAAATTTAGTTGTCTATATTTATTTGTGTATGATTGATATGTTTGTATACATTTGATATATGTTTTATATATATTTTATATAATTTTATATACATATCTTTTTATATAATTTTATATATATATTTTATATAATTTTATATACATATATAAATTTTATATAATTTTATATGTATTTTTTTTATATATATAATTTTAGATATATTTTATCAGACTTTTAATTTACTCACATACTATTTACTTCTCAAATCTACTAAATATATACACCTCTCAGAGCTTCTATAACATCTCAACTCAATTTCTAAGATATCTCTTAGTCTAGCACACACCAGTTGCATGCTGCATACTTCACGTTGTTTGTACTCGATGTCATCTGTTTGTTGTTGTTGTTTGGCTGTTGTCTGTGCTGTATGCAAATATGTATCTGAATTGATGTGGCAGACATTTTTCTATGCCTCAAAGTTTGACAACTTGAAATGAAACATTTTTTTTTTTTAGGAAATTTTTTGTCAGTTTATTAGGCAGACAGAGAGAGAGAGAGAGGGAGAGAGGAAGTATGTGGGCGAGCTTTTAAGTGAAAAGTTGAAAACGCTTTGGAATTGAGTTGATTGAACGTTGCGGGGGCTGCAGGAAGCGCAAGTCAAGTGGCAGCAGCGCATGTTTCGGGGATCAACTGGCGCCCGAAATGTTAAACAAGTTAATTGCATTTGCAATTGCGCGACGGCCAAAATGCTGCAACAATGCAAAACTGGAAAACCGACAAGCGGCAAACAGCCAACTGCCAACTTTTTCTTCTATTTTTTTTTTTTATACTTACATATATATATTTTTCGTATATCAGTCAGTGGGTCAAAAGCAGCCGCCGTTTTTAGCGTTTTTGGCATGCGACGGCGCCGTTTAGTTGTTGCTATCGTTGTTGTCGTTTGCTGGCAGCGCACCAAAAATAGTTGCTGCTGCCAGTTGATTGAGCCAGTCAGCATAGACAGGCGGACAGACAGAACTCGCATCAGCAGCAGCAACAGCCAAGCGTCGGCTACTGTTTACAACTGTGCGCAGCTAAATAGAAACTACTTTAATGAAGAAAGCAAATAGAATAGGAACTAGCAGAGAGCCAACTGTGTGTTAGATAACAATCAATATATATGTATATATATAATATATATACGTATATAGTGTATAGCTACAGCTGTAGTTTAAGGCATGAGCAAACTTTAATGTATGTCAATTGAAATTTTCAATACGAATTTATAAATTGTTATTGAAGTTTCATTAGTGTTTGATACTAGTTTAAAATGTACCCAAGGGTATTACTATAGAAATCAAGGCAGTTAAATATTTGCTGAACTGCTTATCTTTATAATCTCTTGAATCTGAACGGCAAAGTGTATTTCCTCTTTAAGTTTGTTCAATGATCCATGATTTTTACACATTTACAGTCCAACTTTAGGAATTTATAGTAGAGCAAATATATAGTTCATCTAAGATATACATCGAAAATGCCAAAAATAAATACCAATCGGGGTCAATCATTGATTAGTCAGTTTTATATGAAAATCCTCTGTAAATTATCTTATTAAGTAATTTAAACATATGGAAAAATGGAAAAATGATTGTCAGGTTTCCATTTCCACCTTTTTGTGGAACCAAATTGTCCACAAGTCACGAAAGCCAGTTGATAAAATAACAAAATACTTAAATATAAAAAAAATGTCTTGTCAGGCTAATCAACAATCAATAATTGTTAAATACTTTCGAATACAATATGAGGTTGCATTAAATAATTGATTTAACCAACAATGATAAAAACTAATATTCATAAAGCATTGCCTGAGCTTGAAGTTGCTAAGGTAAGCAATAAGTCAGTTCAGCTAGATTTTCATATGCAAATTAAAAAGACTTACAGCTGCTTAGATCAGCGAAAAATTACTTAAGCTCAATGTGAACTTAAGTGTTTAATGCCAAGCTATAAATTCACAGAACACTTTTTAGTCTTGCTAACAGCAAGTTAAGTAAGCCTATTATAAACAAAATTAAAGCTATTTGTATAATAATTAAAATATTTTAACCTAAGCTGGTATTAACCAAGATCATTAGAGAACGCACTAAGACAATGTTAACTAAGCTGCATTTGCCCTATATACAAGCTCACATATACCGTTAATTTAACACAGCTACCCACTATATGCCCATTTATAGGGTATTTAAAACAGGTTTTCGTCATCATTTTGTTTTGTTTATTTGAATCGTTCAACTCCTCGCCAAGATCGTGTGAATGACGATAGGGATTACTAAAGTGGCTATCAATTGATGGGCAGTTCCAATGATTATCACGCAAATTTATGTAAATCAGCCAAAGAGGCGAAGCTGAAGCTGAAGCTGAGTCTGGACGGAGAGAAGGGCATTGAAACGATCGAACAAAAGAAAGCCAAAGAGTTAGCGGCCAAGTTCATTGTAAGCCAATGAAGGTCACAGCTGAACGATGAGTTAATTATGTAATTTACAACATGAACAGATCACAAAAAAAAAAAAAAAAAAAAAAACAAAAAATGCAACCGAAGAAGAAGAAGCAGACAAAGAAGCTGCAAACGTAAACGGGGCGTATACGTAATGTGCAACAAAAATTGAATTCGTGCCGCATGCAAGCGCTCAGGCAAGTGGAAAAACTTTCGTTTTTCACATGATCTGAACTTGAGGCATTAACTCATCTGAGCTTAGCCTCCGTCCGACACAGCCTCAACATTCTTTATGGGCACAATTAAATTTCAGCTCAGTTAATTTAACAGCAACAGCAGCTTATCGAACACCTCTCTAGAGTCGCTTTTAATTGGTTTGCGTTTAATGCAAAGAGTCATTAACGCCCAATTAAATCAAGCAAATTCTAAATTCGATATTTATTTTCTATTTTTTATGTTTTTTTTTTGCAATTAAAAGCAAAAGGTTTTCAGTTTTTCAATCACTTTCGTTTAAGGCAAAAGTTTCACTGTTTTTAACTAGGGCTGGCTGACGTCTGACAGCCCACAGTCAGAGTTAGTTGAGTCTGCTTTGGCCATTTTGGCCCGTTTGGCTAATTACGTGTTGCACTGCTGTCTCTTTCAATTTTCGTCGCACAATTTTTGTTGCATTCATTTGTCGGCCATAAAAGTCGCCGTCAACGCCAAATGCGCCAAATTTACAAAAGCTGCCTTACCATATTCTCAAATGAGCTGCAAATATTTGTCGTATTTCTACACCGACTATTTTTTTTCTATCGACCTGGCATACACTTTGTGAGCGGGGAACGACGACTGGGCGTGTGAGCTGAGATATGTTAACTTGAAAATGAAGCTGCAAAATATTTAAAAGAGATATTAAGAGCTGATTATTTAAAGTTAAATGGGAGAGCTCTTTTTAGGCCTTGAATTCTCGCTGTATAAGCGCATTTATAAGCTTTTGAGCTGTTTGTTTCACACGATTAACTGACATTGAAAGTTTCTCTAGCAACTTCAAGAGAGATTTGAGCATCCTATACTAGATTTAGATGCTCTTTTAAAGAACTCTTCGAGTTTACTTTACTTTAATGTGCATTATATTATATTATATCACATTATATTGTATAATATATTATATTATTTAAAAAAATATTTCATTATATGTATTATTATAAATTACATTATATTATATATTATTCAGTTACTTCATCAAATGTGTAGCTTTTATTCAATAAATAGCTTTTCATATAATTCGAAAAGTTCCTTATTTTTATGCGGCAGCTTTGAAAGCATTCCTATTATTTTTTCACTCTATTCGAGCTATAAGTGATTTTGTATGCCTTTGGTTATTGACTCACTTCTAGCCTATACATAGCTCTGATTTAAGTGCATTTAAACTTCGACGTCGCTTAAAAGAAATCCGCTTTAATTTCATATATTTTGTCTGCTAAGCAGTCGCATTTTTGCACTCACACTCACACACACAGACACACATTTAGTTTTCAAGTCTCAGCTGCAATTCCCTCAAGTTGCTTATCTAATGTGGCCCGAGACTAGGTGGGCGTGGCCTGGGTTGCCTTTTAGAATCAACAAGTAAATCATATGCGCATTGTGGATGACGTCAATTTTGAAATTCAAATTGAACGACTGCCTGGGGAGCTTTGCATTAAAGCACATGGGGTGCAGGGCCCGAATAAGAGTAAAAATAAAGCATATTACATATAGATATATATGTATATAGTATAGTATATAGTATGCATATCGTACGGCTGTGATGCGGTTTCAATGTCAGTTCTTCATCTGCTCAACTCATTTGGAGGCGCATTTTGTATGCTATTATTGTATTGCCTGTGGCTGCATTACACATTCAATGATGCTAGGAAGGCGCCGACGCCGCAACTCATCAGCAATTCAATTGCCAGGGGAGCGCAGCAGGAAGAGTCAGGGAAGCTGGCAATAAGACACAGAGACAGATGCTGTGGCGAAGCTTTTGCGTTTACGCCCTCACGTGCCAAGCAATTTGTATGCGACTGATTCGATTATCGACTTGGGCTTTGATTTTCAACAATAATTCCCATTGGACTCGGTCTGAGAAATGTGCTTCAAGTGCGATCTTCAAAGTATCGATAAGATCTTCATATCTTTGCCCTCTATGTGCATCCCTCAGGCACACTCGGCTATCTGTTGCTGTCGCGCCTCACACATTATCGAGCTTTAAAAATCTCACTTCATTCACAAACTCTTTTTAAAAGTCTTAAAGTTAAGCAAGCACAATGTATTCCAGACATAAAGATATGCCATTAGTGGTTTCTCGGCTCTGCAGGGCAGCAGCTTTTGTGTCATTGTGCGTCTGGCCGCACAGTGGTATGAGCATGCTAAAATGGTAGGAAAAATTTGAAAGGTTGAAGACTGACAAGTGGTTGAGAAATATTTTTAAATATATATTGGAAGTATTTTAAAGAATAGTGTTTAATTCTATATTGTGTTTATTTGTCACATATTCCTGTCTGTATTTATATCTAATATAACTTACTGTAAAACAATAATTTCTTAAAATAAATGTTAAATTGATAAATAACGATCTTAAAATGCTAATGCAGATATAGATATATGAAAACATATTTTAGAAATTTTAAATATAAATTGAAGCCGAAATATTATTTGCCAGCCATATGAACGCAATTCATATGAAATAGATTTATTTTTTTTTTTAAGATGTTCTTATATTTTTAGTACTTATTAAGTATTTAGTATATTAGGGAATACACATAGATGACTTTCATATATGAATTTGCTCTAAAATGTGTTGTCTGAAATCTCTGGCTTGACAATTGGCTAGCAAAATTGGACATCTTGTCCCACTGTGCTCAACAAATCACTTCGACTCCCATACCACACACTCACACACACACTCGCTCGACTTTTTGTCTACTCTAGCCCCGACATCAGCCAGCCTAACACACTCCTATTCAGCCCCATTCCCAGTGCCCGGGTTATTACATATATTTTGTAGCATTTTGTGCCCAAAATGTATGGATGGCACACACCGCCGGAGATACATGATATAGACTTTTGGGGCTCTACAGCAACGACGACATATTTATGAATCCTCGACGGCAACGCTTGCAACTATGTATTTATGAGGCAGGGCCAAGTTTTGGGCGGGGCAAGCGGAGGGGAAAGTGCAACTATGAAATATTTTTGAACTGTTTTTCCTCCTTGCTCGCTATTTTTATTCTTTTTTGTGGATGATTATTAAGGCTGCCAAAAAATAATTTCCTTACTGTAAAAAACTTTTGCGAAAAAAAATGCCTCAAGAATTATGAAAAATGCTGCGGCAAAGCCAGAGAAAAATGCGAGAAATAAAAATGGCGTGCGGCACGAAAATGTTGCAAAACGAAAACCAAAAGTGAAATAAAAATGAGAAAAAATACTTAAAATAAAATTGTAAAAAATGGTGTGCAAAATTTAGCTTGGGGTTACATTTTTGGCAGGCAGCCGCGCAGACAAGACTGCAAATTGTCTGACCAACAGTTGGATCGGGGCTGGGTGCTGGGGACTGTGGGCTGCGGGCTGAGGGGGGGCTGGGTGCACGCAGGCCAGCCACAGCAAGTGCAATAAACGGAAAAGTGTCTGCCGACGTTTGCCAGCCACTGTACAGTGGCCCCATTGTTGTCGACGTTTTGTTTACTGGACGTCGCCGATGTTTCGTTGTGGTTGTTGTTGCTTCTTTATTTTTTTGGTAGGCATTTCGTTGCAATTTGTATACACTTCAGCAAGACAATATTTTAGCAAAATAGACGAAGCATAGAACTGAATAAAATATATAAGTATATACATATACGTATATAATGTTGTAAATACTCAAAGTGCACTAAAATTGGGATTTATTTTATTTATTGCTCGAAACGTAAATAGTTGAATAAACCCAAAATAAATTCCTTGGAGTGCTGCAGTCTATCAACTATGTGCGTTTGTTTATTAGTGCTTTAGGGGGTGTTCTGTGAATACCAAATATCGCCTGGTCAGTGCAAATTTAGTTTGAGTTGAATTATGCATCAGTGGAATGTGAAGCTTTGCTTAGCGTAGTATTTTTAAGGAAAGTTTATTTGCAACAGTTTTATAGTTGCAACCGAAAAATGTACTAGAAAAATATGAATAATAATAATAAAACTTCAAAATGGTTTATATTAAATGTATTATTTATATTTATTTGTTTTTAGTCTAAAATCTTTTCATCTGTCGTATAATTATTTTATAGTTATTTTTTGAGGCACAGTCGCCTGTATCTAAGTATGCATAGTTAATCTATGTATTAACAATGACGCCTATGCTTAATCCTTTTAAACATAGTTATAAACTAGATTGATCATGCATTGAGCTAGAACTTCATTCTTGGTTTTTTTTCTTTGCCAGTTAACATATTTTTTAATTTTAATATTTATTTATATTTCATATTTATTTGCAATTAATATTTTGTATATATAATATTTTAATTTAATATATTTAATTTATGTGCAAATATATATTATTTTATTATTAAATGTGTTTAAAAAAAACTGTTTATCCCTACTTTAACCAAGTTTATATTGAAGCTGTACCATTTATCAGCGTTCCACTACGACTACTATCATATAAATCTCTACTAATAGTTATACAATATAGTAATTTATGAGTGAAAAGTTTAGCTATGTCTTAAGAAACTTTTTGTAACCTTTCAAGAGATCTTAACCGTATTCAATGTTCAGGAGTTGATTGACTCTTTCTTAAATATCATCTCTTTATATTATATAATAAATCTATTATACCATAATATTGCCATAATGCTAAAGCTCTCTATAAAGAGTATTTAAGCTTCGTCTTTTCATTTGCCTCTTTTCAATGCGCATGAAAACAGATGAAAAATGTGTATATATATTTATATATATATAGTTGCTGGAAAATTTGTTGCACTGTGCAAATAAAGCGCTTTAATTGTTACGCTCGCCACACCAAACACACACACACACACATAGATAAACAATTTTTGAATTAAAGATAAATATTTTTACTCTTGTGAATTTGACAGGCGATATATACGATTTGCTTTTTTAAATCCAATTGTTAAATGTTTATGTACACACATACATATATATATGTATGTATGTATATATATATATATGCAGTTGTGCACTTATTTATGTGCATTTTAATGCGCTTTTATTAAAGGTTTTTGCCGTGCAATTTGAAATTTCAAATTTGTCAGCCGGCCGCACGTGCAAAATGTGGCTCGAAAATAGCATATTCCATGGTCCCCAAACATTTAATTGCTAATAAATAAAAACAATAACAGCAAACAAAACCGATAGCAATTAATGCAACAACAAATACCAAATCCGAACAGAAAACAATTAAAATGTGTTGATTGCACAGGCATGGCCATAAAAATAAGACAGGTGGCGCCAAGGCAACAGAAAATTGTGTCAAAATATACTCCGGCACACAGACGGAGACTGAAAGGGGAAAGCGAAAGGCGTCTGAGAGAGGGGGCAAGAATTTTATGTTTTGAAAAATCTTATAAATTTCTTTTTTCCCTTCGAATTCCTAACTTAAATTCCTGCCTATGGAAATATACAAAAATATTTTATAAAATTTTTTAGCTGCTAAAAAGGGAAATATATTATAGGCTTTTATGCTTAGATATATGTTGAAGAAATTATTTAAGAGATTTATGTGATTTAGGCGTTAAGCTGTAATGCTTGGCTGTGATGCCAAATAAATATATTAGCCTCCAGATGCTAAAGAAAGCCTTTGTCTTTGATTGGGTCAAGATGTTGGCAAGTCACCTGCGGACAGCTTGAGGTGTGTTTGTTGACCTTCTCAAGGCCATAATCGCTGCTAAATAGGGTCAGATTCGGTCAACGTAAATTCTACATTATTTGTGAATTAAAATATATAAAAAAAAATTATTTTTCAAGTTGAATTTATGGTGTCTTGAATTGGGTTTGAATTCTTTTGTATAGCTCCCTCATTCTTATACATAAATATAATAATAAATTTTGTATATCAAAAAATAAATTTAAAAAATTAAAAAATGTTATATATATTTTTTTTATATTACAAAATATATTAAAAAAATTATATAAATTTTTTATATTACATATAAAAAATTTTTTTTTTTTAAATTAAGAAATGTTAGCTTATACATATTTTTAATTAGAAGCACTTGAAATTAAATGCTTTGTTGATTATAAATATTTATTTTACTTGCAATTAACAAAAGCTAGAGCTGCTGTAGTCGAGGTTACCTCACTCTGAGCTATACTGAACAAGTTCATAAGCTGCTAGTTGAAATAGAATTTTCAGTGCCTAAATGTTTTTAATTTCCGCGTTCGACGCGTTCAACCGTTTGAACGGATATCCGGACATGATTGAATTGACCCAGCAGCTGGCCTGGCTCTTAACTTTAATATAGGTGCAACATTTATCTGAGCGTGAATATTCTTTGATGTTGTTGATGCGGTCTTATGCCTATTTAAATATATTTAATTTGCTTCGGATTATAATATAAAATGGAGTGACGAGAGTAATTCTAGTTGTCGCTGTCCTCTTTTATATCGATACCTAAAATATCTATGTGATGTTGAATCGTTAGAATTTGCAGTTATTTATTCACAACTATTCAAAGAGACCCATTAAAGTAACGTATAATCTTATTAGCTCTTCCAAAATAGCTATAATAGCAGCCAGTTTTTAATAGAATAGTTTCTTCAATCAAGATTTTCTAGCTGTTCAACTGGCAATGCTTTCCATTATGAACACATTTTCCTTATCGAAATTCATTTCCTCAAACATTTTCATTTTCGAGTTTAGTTCTTTAACAAGTTGGCCAATTTCGTGTTGTTCATAAAGGATGGATTTTGCATAGATTTGTGTCCAATATTTGTGTTGCCAAATTAACCCACACGAACGACTAATTTGACAAGAGGCTGACGCTGTTGAGTTAAGTGTTGGCCCGTCGGCGCTTTGGGTTGCCTGATTAATGGACACGTGTTTTGCATAGCCATGGCTGTGAGCTGTTGGCCACAGCGACTAATAACGGGCCATAAATTGCGGCTGGCAGTGCCCCACTGTTGGCCAATTAACGGCTAAAAAATTACGAACGGCCACTTTGCCAAGCATACATACATACATACACACATATATGAGGCAAAGTAACTGCGAGATGCAAAAAGAAAAAAACAAGTCGAGCTCAATTTACAGTTTTACAAGCACCACATTTAGTAGATTAAATGCAGGGCTTTTAGCCAGATTTCCAGCAAGGTGCTAAGTGGCTAAGTAGTTATATAAGTTTTGAAAATATGTCAGGCAATGAATTGGAAAAAGGGTCACAAATAAATTGATAGACCGGCGGTTGCTCTGTAGACAGTATAGTATTGCTTATGGTATTCCATCTACAATGAGAATTTATAATATATAAATTTATACAAATTGTGAATATTAAATATTCCAAAGTTTATTTAAAGCTTATCCAGTTGTGATCTATGTATAAGCATACCAATT
This sequence comes from Drosophila navojoa, assembly GCF_054131105.1. Classification (NCBI taxonomy): domain Eukaryota; kingdom Metazoa; phylum Arthropoda; class Insecta; order Diptera; family Drosophilidae; genus Drosophila; species Drosophila navojoa. The sequence goes on along the minus strand of NC_142891.1, from coordinate 16,302,198 downwards.
TTTGTTTATAAGTATTGAACTAGATAGAGAACAAGATAGAGGAACACGATTTTAGTATGTTTTATTTACAACTTCTTTAGCTGTTTGACATTTAAATCTCAATATATTATGGGTTTAAGTCTGGTGTGAAAGAATATAAAGGGCTTAAATCCTAAGTTTATTAGAATATGTTAATAATATTACTAGACTAGAGCCAGATTTTTTGCGTAGCCTTAACTTTAATGTAAATGTAAACTTCACTCGATTCGCTTATTTAGTATTTTTTTTTAGCGGCTTTTGGTGTCATAGATGCCATATATATACATATATAGAGACAATGTGTAGACAATTTGCAGAGCTGTCGATGGACACACAGCTGTACTATAAATTTCGAATTCTAAATCAAGCCGATGAGCTGAGAGAATGCCGAAAGCAAAAGGGCGCAAAGGAACGTCATCTCTTTGTATAAATTTTAAATTATTTAGAAGCTAATCGAGATTGTCTTTGACAAAAATTCGTATAAGTTTATGTTTTGCATATCACAAATTTTCAATTCAATATTCACAAATACAATTTCAATTAGTTTCAATTGAATTTCGAATCTAAAGCTTCATTTGTAAATACAATTCTCATATAAGCCACCCGATTCACATATTGAACCAAAAAGGGCATAAAAGATTTGTCTTTGGCCAACGGTAAGCTGACTGTAAACTGACTCATGGCTTAGTTCATAGTAACTTTTCAGCGCCTATAACTGTAATTAGTAAACTTGGCCAAAACCATAAAGTCAGTCTGAAGGACTTTCGACCAGCGCCAAAGTTGACTAATGTTTTCGCCAGCCAAAACTGCTTATGAACTTCTAAGGGTTCACTAGCCAGATTAACGAACCAAGTTAGGCTGCCTGGCAGCCTGGCAGCCAGTTGGCTCTTGGCCATACATCTTCTAGGCCACATTACTTCAGACCCAAAAGCGCGCACACACTTTCCACTTTGTTGTTGTTGCTTTTGCTGCAGTTGTTGTTGTTCGTATTTCCTCTTTGAGTTTTGTGAGTTTTTGGGTTTTTCTTGGCTGTGTGTGTCTGGCTTTTAATTTTGCACTTCCGATTGTTGGCCAAGACAACGGCAACGGCAACGGCAACAGTAACAACCTCACAGCCAACGGCTAAGACGCCTATTAATGTTTTTCTTTCTTTTCGCTGGCTGCTCATTTTGTGCTTCCTCTTTTCTTAGCCACATTGTGCAATTGTTTGTCTGCTGCTGTTGCTGTTGCTGCTTCTTCTTCTTCGGCGACTTTTTTTTTTGTTTGTTTTTGAAAACAGTTTGTAAGTCTCAGATGTTGTTGTTGTTGTTGCTGCCACTATTTGTTGCCAACAACTTTATTAGCAGCGGCAACAAATTGTGTGTGATATAAGCGCATTGCCACGCCCCTTTTATAGGTATCTATGAACTGAATGCTTCAGTGATTTGGCTTTTGGCAACGCATAAAGTAAATATCACGTGAGAGTACGCCAGATGGCAATGCACGACTAGTAGATGCTCTGTTATTGAATCAAATGTGTTAGCTTCTGTATATCACACACACAAACACACACACACACCTACTCATACAGAGACTGCATTTAATACCCTCATTTCTTACCCAAATCAATAATATTGTATACTTAATGGTATATGCCACGCCTTCTTCCAACTGTTACATACGTTTTATGAAAATCAATATACTTCATATTTTCAATGCATTTAGCGCATTTAGAGCCAAAAATTGTGCTGTTGCTGCTGTGTTGCAATACGACAGCATTTTCCACATTTATTCACGCGCCAGCAACAATATTTAGTTGTTGTTGTTATTGCTATTGCAGTTGGCTGCATTAAATTAAATTACACGCTTATACGATTTGTGTGGCTGGTTGACTAATCGTTGTTGTTGTTGTTATTGTTTACCTTTATAATTCATATTAATTCAAATTAGTTAAATTACATTTTGCCCTCTATCTGTGTCCCTCTCTCACTCTCTCTCTCTCTCTCTTTCTCTCCTTCTCTCTTTTGCTTTGCTGTTGCGGTTGTTTATCTATATAATTTATATTGGTTCGAATTAGTTAAATTACATTTTGCCCTGCCTATTTCACTCTCTCTCTCTCTCTCTCTCTCTCTCTCTCTCTCTCTCTCTCTCTCCCTCTCTCTCTCTCTCTCCCGGAGAGACTTTCCCAATTGACTTTAATGTGTTTTGTTTTCCGTTCGTTGGGCATTTGTAAGCTTATAGCTGAAAATATATTTAAATTGCATTAATTTATAATATTTAATGGCTTTTGCCTATTTTTGAAATAATATCCATTTGCGTTTTATGACTTTGTTTAATTATCCCAAAAATAACTAATTGCTGTGTGTGAGAAATATGGAGTTTAGATGGGTTGAAATATATATATGGAAATCTCTTATATATACATACATACATTTCAATATATATCTAATTAAATATAATTAATATGAACTACTTAATTTATTTTAAAATTATGCAGCACTGTAAAATTTAAGCTTTCCAGTAAACAAAATGCGTATTCAATTAGATTTTAGAGCTCTAATGTGCTTTAAAGCGTGCATACAAATTTAATTATACATACATAATGATATAGTCTAAATTAATTTAAATTAAATAATTTAAGCTGTTGCAAATTAGATTTCTTAGTATGTTTCTAAACCAACACTTGACCTTACCTAAACTGATAAAAGTATTTTAAATGTAGTTAACAATTTTAATAGGTTTTTTAAGTGAGCTTTGTCTTAGCATGAAATATATTTTCATAAAATTAACAAGATTTCAAAATAAAAAATAAAAAAAATAAAAAAAAAGATTTACTACTACTTCATTTGAAGCTGCCCACTTTGCTTGGCCATCGACAAGATTATACTTGCTCAGGAAGTAAAAACTCCATGCTAGTTTTACGCAGTGTATTGACATAGCTTGTTGTCTGTCTAACTAGACTTAGACTTAAAGCTTTATAAACTTAAACAACTACATTAATCAGTTATAATTCGATTAGCTTCGGCTAGTCTCTAATACTAATTAATTATTCGTATAATCCTATTACATTTTTATATAACTTCCAAATTCATTATTAAATCATGGAAAATGAATGAACTTGTGATCGAAATCCAATCAAACTTGCTTCAAATAAGAACTGACATCAGCTGAAATAACATCTGGCCGTCCGTTCTTCCGTCTGTCTCTCTCCGCTTTTCTATCCAACCGTCTGTCTGCTTACTTTGCCAATTGATTTCCCTCTGGATTTTCATTTTCATTTTGGAATTCAAGACAGTGATGTTTATATATGTACATACATATGTGCGATATGGCAAAAGCACATTGAGAATAATGTCAATTCGACTTCACTCGAGCTGTGCAAATTGCCCTCATCATCATTATCATCATTATGCTGATTATGGTCATTATGTGATGGCAATCGTCAAATTATCAAACAAAATGTGCAAATCGTTTTATCGTTTATTTAAAGCCCACAAAAACAATATGCAGATAATAAATACGATTTATTGAGCTGTGTTAACAATGAAAAAAAAAAAAAAAAAAAAAAAAAAAAAAAAAACAATCACATGCAAAACAAATAAATTAAATAAAAATCAAATCAAATCAAATAGATACTAAATAACTTGTTTTACATATCGAATTTCAGTTTATTTAGCCAGCCATAAATGACAAGCCGCAACTAAATAAATTTATTTACCTAACATTTTGATTGTTTTTGTTTCATTTCTATTTTCGCATATTTAATTAAGAGTCATTCGCAGTGACTTTTTTTTAGATTTTGTTGAAAATTGTTTAAAGCTAAATTTAAAACCTTTTTATTAATGAAAAGAGAATAGTAGGGTATATTGATTTTCAGAAGTTTTATGTAATACTATATAGTTTATGTATTACTATAATATATTTATGTATATGTATATCTCTAATTGTTGAACTCGAGGTATGTCCTAGTCAAGCACTCCCCACTGCAGGACTCTTGTGTCTTTTTTTCTGCATACCTACATAGTAATATATGCCATATCTTGCTAAACTCTTTTGTAATAACATATTTTCTTTATTCTCTTTTCATTTATTTTCAGGTAAGTCCTTTTCAATCTCCATATGCGCTCACAAATGCCAGCAGTTGTGATGTAAGTGATATTGAAAAATTCCATAAATCTATACGTAATATGCTCTTAAATATTTACGAACCTACCCATTGCCATTCGATGCGTCTTGTATTTTGTAACACCAGCCAGGCAGACAGACAGACAGACAGCCAGCGAATCGTGTAAGACTCTCAATTTCAAATCACATCGACAGCTTCCGTAATTCAATAAATATTTTATTGTGTTGCATATTTCGTTTTGCATATACCCTAGAAGTGGGTATTACCTTAAGAGTGGGTATATTGAAGATTGATGCGCCCAAAAACTCATTTTATAGGTATTATATAGGTAGTATAATATTCAATAAAGAATATATAAATAATCATATTAAACACTTAAGTCTGAGGTAAATAAAATAATAGTTGTATGTATTATAATCTATTATAAATATAATATAAATAAATAAAAAAAAATTATCATATTAAACACCTAAAGCTTCTGAGAATCACTGAGAGAGGTCATTCAACTGAGGGGGTGCTTGCATGTTCCATCAAATTCCCTTAACATGCTTTGCCAAGCACTCCCCCCCACCCCTCTCGGCACTCGCCCCGTTCGTCCCACCGTTCCGTTGCCTTCACATTGCTGAATCTTATTTTGTCGCTCTCAATATTATTCATATGGCGTTGACAGCAGCCGGCGACAATGAAAAAGCGAAACATGAAACCAAACGCCCAGCAAGTGCAACAGATAACGGCACATTGTGAGAATTGCTCCACTGAAAAGAGAGCAAAAAAAAAAAAATGGCAAAATGCAAAGTTGAAAACTTTATTTTGCAGCCAGCGGCAGTTGCCACAACTTCAACTTCAACTCAAACTGCAGCTTCATCTCTCCAGCTCCAACTTTGGTTCCATTTCTAGTTGCATCTTCGCTTGAAGACATATTGATAAAAAATGCGTTACGGCTGGCACTTGGGGAGAGTATGGGGAACGTGGAATGAGGAATGGGAAATGGGCCTATGCTGCTGACAAAGATACGCCCACCTTTTATTTCATATGCTTGAATATAGAGGCAAGCATTTCATATCAGCTCCCTCTCTCCCTCTCTCTCTCTGTCTGTCTTTGATCTCTGTCTCTCTCTACGCCTCGTTGCATATAAATAAAACATTTGTTGCCACCCAACAGGCAACGACGACTTTTGTCCTGCCTCGTCGTGAGAAACTTGTCGCACTCTGATAAGGAGCCAGTTGCCAAGAAAAAGAAAGAGAGAGAGAGAGAGAGAGAGAGATAGAGAGCGAGAAGAGTGAGAACTTGCAAATGCAGTTGCGAGTTTGCAATATTTATCGCTGCAATTGAACCTTTCAATGGGCCGGTCATATATTGTGCCTTTGACTGCAGGCCTTAACTCATCTAGACAGCCCTCCCCGAACAGCCCAAAGCCAAAGGCCGGCGAATCCAATGTGCAACAGGGCGTTGCCTACATATGGCAAGTGAAAAATTGAGAACAAGCCAACGAAATTCCGATCAAATCTGAAGCACATAGCAAATATGGAAATATAATGCAATTTTATTGTATGTGAAGAAACATTAATCAACATGCACATAAAAATTAAAATACTCCATAAATTTCGATCTTGATTTATAGTTTAATGAAAATGTGAAGGGATGATATTTAATAAATTTTTTAATTAAGAAAATTTCAATCATGAGAAATAATAAAGGTTCCATAAAAAAAAAATATAATAATAATAAGAATTTAAAAAAACTAGAAAAATTGTAATGTATAAGCATAGTATTTTTTTAGAAACAATATTTAAAAAAAATAAAAAATAGCAATTAAACAAAAAATAATAATAATAAAATAACTGCACAAAGAAACCGTGCTTAGTGCAAACAACTCGAGAAAGTACTATAAGAAACAGGTACGAAATAGTTTTTGGGAGCAGAGAGCAGAACTTTAATGACCATGCAGAAGAGATAAACAAAACACTGAAAACCCATTACTAAACCAGAAACTATAAAAATATATACATTATTAAAAACGTTAACGACTATCAAGTGAAAAAAGCTAATTTCACAAAATATCCCAAATGACCTTGAGGCATATGTATGTGGTGTACAATAATAAAAATGTATGTGAAGAGATTTCCCATGCAGAGATTTTCCGATGACCTTGGAGTGAATGTATAACATGACATCTAACATCTTTGATGGGAAACTTTTGTAGTCTTTATCGATTATGCGATGTTAACGTTAAATAGCAGACGGCTTAATTAAAAAGCCCAGAAGGCTATAAATATTCCAATGCTATAGACTGAAGTTTAATTAAACTAGACGGCCATTAGCTGGACATGCCCACACGGCCCACCTACCAGTCTGATAACAATTTGCCTGTCATTATGATAGACAGAGAGAGAGCGAGAGAGAGTGGCGGAGGGAAAGAGCAGGCAAAGTGGCTGTAATCGTGAATGAGAAATTTGTTGACCCGGCGAGCGTCATAAACCAGCATCGAAACGGGCATATACGAGAGTGTAATACGCTGTTCACTCGAGCTTAAGCGGAAGGGTTTAGGTTTTGTAATATACCACGCCCCAAGTCAGGGTTGTCTAAACGGCAACAAATAAACCCAATATACTCACTTTCCGTTCTGCGAAAGAGCATGCAAATTGACCTTTGGCCGACAATAGACTGCAGCTGGGAAGCGTTGGCGTGGCCACAGGTACTCTGGTTATTTATTGTTCTTATTTGTATGTTTTTTTTGTGCCATGTTGACAGCCATTTTCTTCTTTGCTGTCAATTGCAAACATTTTAATAAACGCATGAATTTGAGTCTATTTTTAGGCGCACTTTAAGCGCCTGACTACGGCAAAAAAAGACAAAAGCGAAATGTTGTAAGACATTTGATATTCCTGGAAATTTTCACAGTCTTAGCATCGGCCAACAAGTAACGTTAATTAATTGAGTGTCAATCGCGATGAGCATTAAAAGCAGAAACATAAAAGGCAGCTCCCACGCACACACAATTACAGTGAATATTTGAGTATGTATGAGTGTGAGTGCGTAAAGTTCTCTCTGAATACCTATACCTGTGCTTGCATGAATATGCATACATATGTACATGAGTTTTTTTGCCAAAAGGCAAAAGTACAAATGTACCAAAGGAAATTTTTTTATATGTTGTTAGTATATTGGTATTTTTGCTCTCTGCACTCTCTTTGCTCTCTTCAAATACCCGCTCTCTTACTCTCTTTTCTACGCGTCTATTTGATCAACGCAGCACACACATACAATCGCACGCACGCTCAAATACACATGTGTGTGTGAGCTTTCAAGTTTGTTCAGCGATTCCCACGCTGTTTACAAGCCAGCCGCACACACGAAAAAACAACAAAAAGTTCACAGGTGTTGCTTGCCCTGCGGTCACGCGCAAACACGCATACACACACATATGTATATAAATAGAAATAAAGCTCCAGTAGGCGTTGTTTAATCATTGCACTGTCAATTAAACAATAAAAACAACGCAAAATGTGATTAAATGGCAATCGGAACAGCTGTGATCAATTGAGTGTGACCAGATCACTGAAATGAAGTGTGCTCAAGTAATTTTTGGCAGTGCCCTTGATAGTATTTTTTCATTGTTGTCATTTCTGTTGTGCTTACAGCAAGTTGAACTTGTAAGCTCGCCACGACATACAGACATACTTACCTCTGTATATACATATGCACGTAACGGCGGTACGTTCTTGATTGTTGTTGTTATTGTCTTCGTTTTGTCAATTCCACTTTGCGCTTGCCATATACTGGCGCTGATCAAAAGCGCGATAATTTGATTGAAAGAAAAGAAGAAAAAATGTGCCCAATGGAATGACTGAAAAGAGACAGCCACACACACACACAAAGAGACTAATGGCAACTGTTATTAATTAGATGTGACCGGAGGCCGTTAAGAACGAAATGGCAGGCCAATGGCGACGGCCAAACAAAGGACCACCCAAGTGCAGAAGGCCATAAAAATCAGCAAAGGTGTCAAATAAAACGGCCTAGAAGCCGCTCAGCTCAGACACGAGTCAGACTCAGACTCCGACTCAGTTGGGCACATTAAATACATACGACGGCTGCGACGGGGCCATTAAAATGTGCGCCAACTAATTGATGCTCGACAACGTGAAGCGTTGAGCAGGACGACGTCATATAAAATTGATATTAATTAATATATTTTACCTATATGTATATGCATATATGCATATCAATTATTTCAATTTGGTTGTCAACTTTTGTGCTAACGAGCTGCTGGCCAAGCAATTAAAATTCACCAACCAACAACAAAAAATGGGCAACAACGGGGCGTGGTTTGGCGTGTGTGTGGTCGCAAATGAATATACATATGTATGTATATATTTATATATGCATACATATATACATATGTTCATATATCTAGCGCATTTTTCAATCATCATTTGGAGCAGAACCTTTTAACATTTTTACACCTGACCCTCGTGTTTTTGGCAAATTAAAAACACATTTTGTGACACGTTATGTACATAGGTGTTGTCCCGACCAGTTGTTGTTGTTGCTGTTGTTGATATTCTTGCTGTTGGCACATGGCGTGTTGACCTGTTTGGTGCAGCACACCTAGAAATGCGCACGTTTACGCCTCATTAGACAAAGGGAACATTGAATGAGTTGAAAGGTCGATTTACATGCACTGAGCTGTTCCCTAATTAGCTCCATTTGTATACCAGAAGTGAGGGTGTGAGAAGGGAAAGAGAAAGGCGACAGTGAAAGATCGAGACAATAAGGTTCAACGAATAAAGTTCATACAAATTGAGAGGAGCCTAGTAGGAGAGCGAGAGAGAGAGATCAATCAGTCTGAAAGCCGTTCTGGACAATTGCTTGCATAAATATACATATATGTATATACTTTTCCAATAATAGGTAAATAGATTGCAACTTTTGCAATTCTGAACAAAAATAGATATATAACAAGTTAAAGCCGCTTTAAGCCAATAAGTGGAAAAGTAGGCAAAACTTTTCCTTTCTTGTTTTCTCATTTCATTTTTTTTTTTTTTTTGTGTTGGGGCAGAAAGCGCTTTAGAAAATTTGCTGATATTATTTCATTATTGGCTTCTGCCACTGCCACTCGAAACTTGTGATGCTGCAGACTGTGAGATGATTTGGCAAAAGTTTGCGACTTTTGGCATTGACATTCATGTCTACCCTACTAAATAGCTTAAAAACTTTAACTTTAACAGCATTGAAAGTTTGCAATGCATGAAAATATTTTGCATATAGAATAGGTTGACTAGGGATAGGAAATGCTGCCCGAGGATGTGGAATGAATTTGTTGACCAGCTACGTTGTGGAGTCGTTGCCAGACAGGATTTGTTTTAATTGAAAAAAATTAGCTCGAGCAACAATTTGGTATGCAAATACACGAGCCGAGGGAGTTAAAGGATTTGCCATTAAAGCCTGGCCAACTGGAGACACGAAAAACGTTAAATGGAAAATGCAAAATGGGAAATGGCAAATGGAAAATGGAGCTGCAAGCAAGCAGGCTCCAAGCTAGCTGGAAAATCATGTGTCAATGTCGAACGGATGCGTGGCGGAGCTGAAGAGGGTGGGTGGAGGGGGCGAGGGAGGGAGAGTAGGCTGAGCTCTGGCTGGTTAACGACTGCTGAGGCCGTCAAAGGCGATGAGTTTGTCAACGTTGATGAAATGATGTCTGTCTGTCGCTCTGCCACTCTGTCTGGCTGTCTGGCTGTCTATCTGTCTGTTTGGCTCCTGTTCAGCTGGGCATGTCCTGTCTGTACTTGTAAGGACTCGCTGCGCACAATGCAGCCAGCGTCGGGACATTGCACTGTCTGCTTCAGGGGCTCAGGCCTCGTTCAGTTTGCGCCCTGTGAGTTGGCAACTTTCTCGACACGCTCACTCTCTCTCTCTCTCTCTCTCTCTCTCTCTCTCTCTCTCTGCCTCTGCCTTTGTGCTCGCCCTGACATTAACCCCTCGCGCTGTATGCCAAAGGCTCGCTGAGTGTCCTGTCTCTGTGGGCCTCTTACTCTACTTCTACTATATATATTTATTAGTTTTGTATTTTGCTTTTACCCTTCCTCCTTTTTTATGCTATTCAATTATATCTCTGGGCTTCATCTCTTCAAACCTGTTTTCTCCCATACACATTCAATTATTGCAACTGATTTTCTAAATGTGCCTCAAATTAGTTTGTCAATTCCGTTTCACGGACGTCGCATTAAATATTCAGCTACTCGCGAACCCTGCCTCAATTCTCAATTGTTGAGCTAACAGAGAAGCAAAAAAAAAAAAAAAAAAAAAAAAAAAATGTAAATATGCAGGCGGTAGGCACTGCCACGCCCTCCATCGCCCTCTCGTCCCAAGAAACTTTTCTGCTGCACTGCAAGAAATCCTTGTTGTTATATTCCGCCTGCCTCTACTAGGCTTGGGGTCTGCATTATGGCGGCTCCTGCTGCTTAAATTTCATTTGCCGCATTAAATGGAGAATTATATTTGTTTAGCCCCCCGCCCCGTTCAGAGACCCAACTCGAAAGGGGGTTTGGGCGACATTAAGACCCGCTCAAGTGCCTCGACGGCAAAAGGGATTTGGAGTTGCAGCCAAATAGCAACAGCAATTGAAATTCTTAGCAGTTGCATTAAGTAACGAATTTTTTAATACACTAAAATGAATGCAATTTCCAATGTTTCAATACAAATTAATACCGACAAAATTATAAAATAAAATTGAAACTAAGTAATCATAAATTATTTCATAATTAAACAGAAAAAAATTCAACAAATTAAAATTGATTACATTCTAACCGACAATAGTAATATGTATAAGAAATATATAAATATTAAATAAATATATAAAATATATATAATAATTATACATATAATTCAAATATATATTTAAAAATATACTACAAATTTTATTAATTATGTATTAAATTATATTATATATTAAATTTATTTATGTTATCTATTTGCAACTTTTGCAACTACTACAATTATGTATACAGATTGTTGAAATTAGAATATTTTTATTTACATATGATATACATAGATTTTTAATTAGCAAAAAATATTCACCCAGAGTAACTAAACATTAAGTTACATTACTATTCTGCGAATTACGTTCCTTAAAACATAATTCCGTGAATTTCTGCAAGATGGAAAAACTTAATTATAAATCATATTTCCTGGAAATGTTTTTGCTACCGTAGCCATTTACAGCGATACAATGAAAGTAAACATACAAATATATACATTAATATATATATTTTCAATTAAAAAAATATATATAAAAAATAATGAAATAAAAAATTTACAGAATCTCAATACAAATAAATAATAAAAATTTTAATAAATAAATATATATTTACTAATAAATCTTTTAAGCATAAACATAAAAATATGACAAAAATTAAATTTAAATAAAATAAAATGTATATAAATTTATATATAGACATTTTTTAATTTAATCTTAGGTGTATATATTATATTTATACTTACTAAATACAATTAAGTACCTTTCTTATCATGGCTTATGCTTAAATTGAATTTGATTAGTCCTAAATGGCTTTAATATAATTTCTGCATATATTTCTTTATTGCCAGAACGACTAAGCCATATCCTATAAACCTAGCCAATGCCCTCGGTTGCCCTGGGATTAGTGTATAAAAAGTGCTGACTGCAAACGATGACGACGACGACGACGACGACGATGATTATGACGATGACATTTTAATTATGTGTGCCTCCAAGGCTGTATTAAGATGGAGCCTTTGGGAGCCTAAGGTGGCCGAGGGGTGGGGCGAGCGGGTGGACTGGGCAGACTGGTAAATAGGGTACTAGCCGAGACGCTTGCGAGACACAGTTGCCGCTCGTTGTTGTTGCACTCGACGCAGCTCGTCGCTTGCTCGGCTGAATAGGGGCTGTTTAGCTAGGGGTTGTCTGCGTCTCTGTATGTGTGCGCGTGTGTGTGTGTGTGTGAGGGGCTTTTAGGTTCACAAATGAAAAGTGAATTCAAAACGGAAACATTGCGAAAAATGCGCCAATGCAGCAAATGTTGCTCAGCCCATCAGCCTGGGAGGTTTGTCTAGGTTCCCATTTATGAATATAAGCATATTTTGCCATTGCGTTGTACACTGAGAGAAATTACATGGAGTTACACACCTATATATATGGTCACAGATGCAATTAAACATTTAAAAGCTCCCACACACACACACACACACACACACACTCAATTCTCTATGCTGTACATATGTATTTGCAGTTCATTAAGTGTTGCATGGCCAACCCAACTAACCCCCTCCCCCCATCCTTTGCCACCCTATGTCACCCACTACGCACAGAGCAGACCTAAGCTAACCCAGTCTCACTTCCTGCACATTTGTAGCCTGTGAATGTGAATGTGAATGTGAATGCTTGGCGAGCTACGGCGTAAATTAACAAGCGTAACAAAAACACACGCACACAGACATACACATATGTATCTACAATGCGATGGAGTTTGACTAAAAGATACCCTGGAATAGATAAAGAATATTACCATCAGTCGATCGAAAATATAATGTTATATTTACGTTGATTTTCTGATCTTCAGCTGATCAAAGTCGAAGCTAATCAAATCAATTAGAAAGATAGTACAAGAAAATCATTGATTTTTATTTTATATTTCCATTTATTACGTATTACATATTGCCATCAAATATCATATAGCCCATTTAATGCACTCTCTACAATTACAGGGTATATAAAAATGTTTCTAAAGGGTGTCGCCAGCTTTGTGGGTGGCCAGCAGCGAGCTGCGAGTATTGGGGATGCAGGGCGAGGGCGACATTCGGCCTTACCCCAAACAATCCGCAAACTGGCAGCAACGGCAGCAGCAGCCGCCGAGGCCTGGGTTAATGTACTTTCCGTGGCGTCTGCCTGACTGGCAGCCTACCCAAACTTGTTAGCTGCCTCCCCCAGCCCCCAGTTGCCCCATTTGGTGTCCCGTGGACCTCGCCGCTCGGCAATTGCCGCAGCTTGTGTGCAGCTTCCCTCGGCGGCAGCGGCGATAAAATGTTTTATTTAGCATACACAAAATGTAATTCTAACATTTCATTTTTGTAATTGCGGAAATTTTCATTGAAAAGAATTAGCTTTCAGAAATGTGCAGCCAATTTGTTTGTTGACTCTTGTTTTGGGGTCTAATCGAGTTGAATGTCTGCTATCAATGTCAGGGTCAAATGAAGTCAAATAATTTGGGCAATGCACTGAAGTATACAGATATCTGCTGAACTTTCACTCTTGATGGGGACTTGTGTTGGTTGGACAGTGAAAGAGAATATATTGCATTTATAAAAAAAATTATTATTAATTATATAAATTAAATATTATTAAAATATAAATATATACAATTTTTAAAAAGAAAAGCTACAATTTAAAATTAAAATATTATTAAACGCCTGTAAAGAATACTCAGAATTAATAATAATAGTTATTTAGTAACATTATGCCTAGGTAAATAAATATAAAAAAGTTTCCATAACGATATATTATACAAATTACATAATTATTATTATTATATACATTTGTATATTATATGAATAATAATCTTACATTATTAGTATATTATTATATTATTGGTATATTATTGGAACTCTTGCTCGCCGTTCCTGTCTCTCTCTCACTCGCTCTCTCTCTCCATCTCTCTCCCCATACCTGCTATAACATTTGGCTTTCCGAACATGTTCCTCCTGCATGAGGTTCCCTTTGATCATAATTATATGCAGGTTTCTAACAAATTTATAGTTTATTTGTCGCATTCTCTATGGTTTGTTGCTGTCCATTTAGAAAATTATGTAAATTTTATTAGAATTTTAAAGAGCCCGCCTCGCATGTATCCAATCAAAGTTTACCAATTGAGCGAGTAAATTCTACAAAAAAAAAAATGCATAAAAAGACCTCAAAAAAATTATATATTCAAACAAAATACCAGAAAAAATGTGTGTGTTGAGGGGTAGCAAGGGGTGCCTATTGCACAGGGTGCACAGCCTTAGGGGTGAGTGAAGTGAAGTACAGAGAACGAAAGGTGAACGCGTGCGCAGTCGCCTTTAACACCTGAATGAGACAATTGGAACTCGAGCAGGGCTGAAGGAGGGTAGAGGCTGCCAGGGGTACGCAGAGCTGCCTGCCGCACAGACTCTGACACCCTGAGCCTGCGTTTGCCACTTGAAGCGAGCTGCAAATTATAAAATCATAAAAAAAGCGAGAAAAAAACTTCACTATCTGAGGCACAATAAAAAAAAAAAAAAAAAAATGATAGAGTGAGGGGTAAAGAGAGAGGAGTAAAACTAGGTAGAGTGCGTCGTCAACTTGCGACAACGACTACGACGATGTTCCATAAACAGAGGCGCAACTAATTTGCATAATTTTATAAAGAAGTAGAAGGAAAAAAAAAACAGTAGAGAAATAGAGAAGAAGCGAGAAAAAGTGTGTACAAAGTCGACGAAAGTGAAGTTAACAAGCGTGGGCCTCGAGACTTGGCCAGAAGTAGCTGATTAACATGATTATGTATGCAAAGACAGGCATAGGCACGGGCACAGGTCGAAAGACAATAGAATTATGAGGTGTTGAGCGTTGACTTGACTAGCGGAACGACCATAAAAAATGAGAAATACCAGAGAGGAAAAACAAAACCAACAACAACAACAAATCAGAGGCCTGGGCCTAAAACCCCGCTGTGTTGAAGCCTAGTTAGACGCCAGCTTAAGACAATAGATAGAAAGTTATGTGTTTCAGTGCTAAAAATTGAAGATGTTCAACAGAATACAAGAAGAAGCACAAGCAGATAACTTTGGCTTAGAATCTTGACCCAAACCAGAAGCCAAGTTGGGAGGAAGTGGAAATGATGCAGAGGTTTCTAGCCAAAAGATGAAAATTGTATTTTAATGATAAGCTAGCCAAGAGAGTTAAGGAAGTTCAGGCGAGCTAAATTAGCCTAGGTAAGTGCAAACAGTTGGTAGATTGTATAGAGATGCTCAACTGGCTAACTCTTTCAATTCAGTTAACGTAAGAGTTATTGTTGTTTTTGTTGAAAGTTTCTTAATTATTTTGTAAGCATGACACTTACCTTCGCTTTCAACAGTTGGAGTTTTTTTTCCTTTTTTTTTTTTGGTTTGAATTATGGAGAAATTTTTAAGCACGCTCTTCACTCAATTATTTTAATTAGTTTTAATAAGAAAAAAAAAACTCTTAAAAAGAAACTCTGCGTGCGTATAAAAAATATTTCAATTTTGCTTTACGATTAATTTTTTTACGATACGCAAAGAGCATTAGAGTTGAAGATGCAGATGAAGTATTTAAATAGACATGCTATTTTTGTATAGACTAAACCAAACCCATTGAAAATGCGAAATCATTGTATTGTGGTTTTTTTTTCTTAGGAAGTCATGATTGGAAATAAGTGTAAGGTATTTTTTCAGACACTGCCGACTCTTGTGGGTTTTTTTTTTGTCATAAACAAAACAAATCTGTTATGATATGAGATCTTATGCATTGGTACTGAGCAAGACACGAACTTTGAGTTCTGGTAGTTCAAATAGACATTCTATGTGAATATATATCGTATATATTTACATATATTCCTGGGATATAGATACAATTTTGATATAATAAATAAGGAATCGATCATGATCGATTATGGATTACTTGAATTACCTGTGATGTATTCTAGTACCTTATGTCTTATATATGCATGTATATGTCTCTTTGGTATGCTTATTATATATTTCAATAGACTTTCCTTAGACTTTCAATCTCATCATTTATTACTCTCCATTTTTAGACCTCTAAGGCACTCCTTATTACATCTCCCTTTATCGACATTCTTTCAATAATATGTTCTCACACTTTTCAATGAATCTCGCTCCCTCTCTCTCTCTGTCTTTCTGTCTATAGCTACAGTTGATATCTGATCTGTCGGCTCAGTGGCCTGACAGTTCAGGTGTTAATGACTCCTTTACAAGCACAGCGCACAAATGCCCGTTCATTGTTAGAATATTTTGCATGTCCGGTTGAAATTAGTATGCGCTACTCAAAGCGAAGCCACTCTATATAGCCGGCTCATTGTTTCGGGGCACCCCAAAAACAAGAGGCGACCGATCGAATGAGCGAATGAACGAAGCCAGCGAGCCAGCGAGCAGGCCTTTTGTGCGGCACGCTCATATCCGGTAGCCGGCCGGTGTCGCTTTAATGCCATATAATGGCTTGATAAACTCAACTGCGATGTTGAGAGCCTACGCTCGTTCGCTCTGTGTTCGCTGTTCGCATCGAACATGTTGCATGTCGCACGATCAGCGGCGCTCAGTTCCGGGGTTGAAGCGAGCGTCGCGGTTGCACATTGAAGTTGGGTGGAAATTGTTGTCGAGCCTATATGGAGTTACCGGCGCAACGCATCCGACTTCAGTTTGAACGCATACGTCGTGCTGTTAGGTTGTATATACGCGGGGTTACCTGGGTAATTTTTAAGCTTAACGAACAACTACGAGAAAAAAAGTGCGAAATACGAAATTCGACAACGAAACGCGAAAGTCTCGAACATTATTTTGTGAAACTGTAGCAACTTTAGTATCTATGAGATGCTTGAGCAAAATTTGTATATATTCAATTAACTGGCATGTGCAATACAAATGCTTTATAAAAGTGTAATCACAATAGACTACCTGTTCAGAAATCAAGGCATCTCCTAGACACTCTGAGTGTCTATGCGTGTGTGTGTGTGAGTTCTTGACCTAAGCAAACAAAAGACAAAGTGAAATACCTGCTGAAACGCAAGCAGAGTGAAGAAGATCAACTGGGAACTACTGGACTACCATCTCATCATCTCCATCTCCATCTCTATCATCATCATCATCTACTTCTTCTTCAATTCAATAACTGACCTACCTAGATAACCAACTACCTGTGTGAAACAAAACAAAATGAAATATCTAACACATACACATAAGGAATCCTACACATTGGTTGCCCGCAAACGTTATATGAAGAATCTGCTGTATGTATTGACTAATTAAAAATAACTATCAATATACTGATATATTTATATATGCATATGAGCAACTGTTTGTGCTTATAAATCATATATCATTGCAATTGAAATCGAAATCATGTGCAAATATTGGCACACGTCGCCCCCATTTGACATATGCGAAAATTATGCAAATTGGCCTAAAACGAAATGTTTTGCATTTTTGCCCAGCCCAAACGGGATTCGCATAATTCACATTAATTAAATGCAATTCAATTTGCGGCGCACTCGAAAAACGCGAATATTTCTGCACTAATGCGCATAAAATATGCAAATTTCAATTTTTGCATTTATTTCGATATATCGGGTAAAATGTCATCCTGTTGTTTGTGTGTTTGTGTGTGTGTGTGTGTTTTGGCCTTTTGTTGCCTTCTTCCCTTATTGGCAAACAAACCGCAAATGACAATGAAAAATGGAAAGAGAAGGAAGGAAAAACATTTGCATCGATGCAAATATTCTGAGAAACTGCAAACGTAACTGAAATCCTCGCCGCTAATTTTCTCAACCCTTTCGCAGGCAACGCCTTGCAAAATGAAAAAAAAAAAAAGAAAATACCGAATTCCTTTGTCAACTTTTGTCATCTGGGTTTCTTCAGAAATCCTTGATTGTTAATTAAATTTATGATTAATGAATTGGCGTCCCAAGATAGTGTTGATAATGATGTTGATGATGTTGCATAGTTTGTGCAGTTGCTGTTTGCTCAAACCCTGTTTCCTATAATGCATAACAAACAGCCAAAAATTGTAAGGCGATACCTTAAACCCTGCAGCAAAAAACGGAAAATCAGTTTCCCTAACCCTTTTTTTTGCTCTTGCTCTTGTAACCCCTGTGCAGATTTTCAGTTTTTTTTTTTTTTTTTTTTTGCAAATCAGCAAAGTCAACAAGAGTTTGTTAGTAATTCTCTCATTGCTTATCAATTTGCGGGGATCGGTTGTGCAGAACCGTTAGGCGTTAAGCCCACTGAGCAGCTCAAGACATAGTCCACTATATCTGTGCGCCGATCTCTGTGCACAATAAATCACCTGGTACAGCCCACACTTGACTAGCATCCGAAAAACTTCTCATCGAGTCGAAGAACTCACCCGGGTTCAAATGCGGTTAGTCGAAAAAAAAATTACAAAAATAAAAAAAAAATTTGCTGTGGCAACACCAACGCGTATAAAATCGACAGGCGGGTCAGCTGGCGGTTAAACTCGCGTGGTTTCAATTGTTTCTTGGCCCGCAGCTCTCCTGATGCGGTGTGTATGAGTGTGTGTGTGTGTGTGTGTGAGTGTGTGAAATGGACAGCAGGCATGCAAGCGGCATCGACAGCATACATAATTAGAAGGCCGCGCTTGGGTTGAGGAAGTTGCATTAGTCAAGCAATCAAAATAATTTGTTGCGTCTGAAAAACGCTTGAGAGTCGCGCGTAAAACGCGCTCACTAGTGGCTGCATCGTGTAATTAATTAATTCTTGATGAATTGCTAGAAAATTACATTAGCAGATAATCAAACTAAATGTGTTGCAATATGTGCAGCGAGGCGACTAAAAACGCGCACTGCTGCTGTGTGCGATTTTAAACGCTAGCTAGGCGGCTATTGACAAGGCGCTATTGACTATAGAATAATTTTGAAAGTAGTATCAAAAAGGAGACTATTTAGTTTGTGTATACTGTAATTGATTAAAAATAAAGTGTCCCATGTAAATAAATAAATAAATAAATAGTAAATATTTTTAAGGTATAGAAAATGATATAGGAGTAGAAATTTTTAGTTTTTGCGACAAAAAACCCGCAAAACTCGCTGTTAAAAACGCGTGTAGATTAGGCAAAAGACGTACAATAAATACGTATATATGTACACATAATATGTTTTTATTTGTTTATGTATAAATATAGCCATATATTTATATAGGAGCAGAGTATCATCTATGCAATTACTGTTGTCATCAAAAACGCACACAAAACGCGCGCGACTTCTCACATGCCGTAAGCAGTCATTTAATTTATTGCGTCTAAAGTCGCGCACAAGTCGCGTGCGCTCACCTAAATAGTGTTATAATCGCGCTTGTAATACTTATGGCGATCATTTAACCTACTAACACCCGACGTCATTTGCTTCACTTAACCACATCCAACATCTGAGCATCTCAGCATCCCAGCAGCCACACACAACGATCAATGGAAAACGATTTCAGCTGCTTCATCGCTCAACGCGTCACGTCGAGCTGTCAAATTTGTAGCTCTGCGCAGGGGGAGCGGGAGTAGGGGAGGGGGAATGCGTTGCGAATTGTCGTCTTGGTTAATCGGAGGCTTTTGTCGTTTGGCTATTGGTAATCGGCAAAGCTAACCCGCAACGCGTCGCGTTCAGCGCAGAGCGTCCCACATCTTGTTGGCCATAATTGCAAATTAAGCAGCAGCGGCAATTGTTGTCGTTTCGTTGTTGTTGTTGCCTTGGGGCAACGATTGAACTGCGCGATTGCAGCTCTTAGCTTTGCGTTTTGACCTTGTCACGCGGCGAACGAGAGCGACGCCCACGCGTTTTAAAACGCGCGCAACAACTTATGAGCGCGCAGAACTTTTTGTAAGACTTTGCAATTTACATCAGCAACACCTTGACCTGGCTGCTCCCAAAAAAAAAAAAAAAAAATAAGAAAACAGCAGAAAAGCGCGCCAAAACAAAGGCGGAGGGGGAGTGGCAAAGCAGGTTGTGGCACGTGGTAACTGCGCGTGCCGCTGCCACATCAATTCAAGCCTTATAAATAGTCCTGCGTTGCATTAATATGCAAAGCGAATGAACGCCTCACTGCCCCGCGTCACCTGCTGCGACTCTTAGGCAAATTATTTAAAATTAAAAAGAAAAAAGCAAAGAGAGGAGAAATAAGTAAGAAAATATCAACACTTAAACGGTTATTACCAGCATTTTCATGCTGCACTTGCCAGAGTCCCAGATCCAGTCGAAGCGCGACGTGCCGAGGCGAAGGCACTCAACAGGTTGGACTTGGACTCAATTGCGTGTCAAATTGAACTTGTTCCCAACTCTGGAGCTGCGGGGCACACTTAAGACGTGGGCTGAAGAGGGGAACCTAGGCGACGTTTTCTTGTAGTTCTTGATGACGCGCTGCTGGCACTTGTATAAGAAGTGTTTGTGCTTGTGTCTGTCTTTGTGTGTGTGTGTAAATGGTTTGTTGACTTGTTAAAGTTTTGCCAAAGATAGTTTGGGATAATAGTTTGGGATAACAAAAAGGCCAATAAGATGATCGAGAGAGCGCCTTGAGCTCTACCGCAGCTGGTTAATGGAACACGCTAAGTGGTTGAAATTTATGTGCCACATTTATCTGCAGAGTTACCAAGTGAATTCATATGATATTTGTGTGGCACCCTATAGATCTTAGATAAATGTAATCGTATATTTGAAGAATGTTTTCTCGAATTGATTATTTTTATTAATTTAGGAATAATATTGACACTCTGTAGAGTAAGAAATTTTACCCAAAAGTAAACCTTTGCATAAATAAGTAAATATATTTAAATTGCAGATTTAATCTTGATTATTACGTGATACTAGATTTATTTACCAGTATCAAAAATCTCGATATTTAAAAAATATTTTTATCATCTTCCAAAACGATTTCTATTCTTAGATACTGTATAATTTCATACTCTCTCTACTCGAATTTCATTTCTGCAGAGTCTTAAAAGTCTCTATCTTGGCTTTTGTTTTTTTGGAATCCAGTTCTTATGTGCTTATTTAATTATATATATGGTATATACTAGTATATTATAGTTATCCTCTCTTAAATTATGCTAAACAGAATTTCTCACTTTGACTATTTCCTTTTATTGTCTCTTAAGAACTTCAAGTCAACTCTATCTTCTGGTCAACATTCTAGCTCTATTTCTGAGCAGCGCCTCACATCATATCATTAAGCGACTTACCTAACAAACTTGTCCAATAGTTAAACTAGTCTGATCTATCTCCGCTCTGCTCCCTCCTCTCCCTCCACCTTACTAATCATCTTCCACTCTATCTAATCACTTGGAACAAGTTCTTCTTCTCTTTCATTGTTGTTTAACTAACCTGATCTACATCTAACACTTTCACCTCTCACCCAAGGTATCGGGTTGCAGCTTCTGGCAGCTGCTGTTAGAACTGGCGCATCTCTGTCGGAGTTCAGCTCAAATCCAAATTAAGCTAATCTGCCTGGAGCATCAACTCAGCAGCATCTCTGATTGTTTTTTTCCCATGTTTTCACTGACCGCAGTCCAGCTGCTTGGCCTCTGGCTCTGATGCTGTGTTAGCATAGCTCTAGCCCCTCGGCCCCTCCTCCCCTTCCACTGGAACTTTCACTTTAGCTGCGTCGACTTTCCTCGATCGATCAACTAAAAGGCCATAAATTTACAGCTTGTCAGCAACTGGGGAAGAAAACGACTAAAATCTTTGCCAGGACTTGGCGTGAATGAGAACAAGTTCCAGCGGCAGCGCCTTATCAATAAAATATGTCTGTGAAAATGCCTATGAAAATGGTGTAATTTTTAGCCCAAAAAAAAGAAACCATTCAAATTATGCAAATGACCAACTTTTTCGGCAAATTTGTGGCTAATTTACGACCGAGGCGAGTCGGTGTTGCCTGTACCTGAGCTCAGATCAGCGCGGCTCGCCGTTCGCTTCGAGTGTCGCGCATTTCCTTTTGCCTGGTCGTTCCTTTCCTTTCCTTTTCGTTTCTTGTCTTTTCATTTTTGGAACGTGTTGCGTTTGCTCAAGGAAGAATGGAAAAACTAGTTTCTGACGGACGCAACCCCTGAAGGATGTCCTCGCCCGGCACACAATAGGAAAACTGGGCAGAGACAAGTTTTTCCAAATAGAATCAAAGGAAAGAGTGAGAACGAGAGGGAGAGAGAGTGAGCTAGCGTACGGAAATGAGAAAAACTTGCGCGAATCTTTGGCTGCAGCCGCATCTCTAGCTGAATTCAAATTGAAAATCGCCGCGTCCTGACGATTGCCTGGAACTAATTTTAATGACAATTCATGCGGCGCGACAGCAGTCGCGACTTCTCAGCGCGCATTATATGAAAATGAGCTGGTCCTTGCAGCTACTGCCAGGCTACAGCTTGCACTGTTCGGGTCCACCCTAACGGGTAGTATGCTTTCTTACCCACCCTCTGTGCTGCATTGTTTACGCTCTTATCCTTTTTTTTTTTTTTTGTTCTCCAGTTTTTCAGCATTTCCGTTCAACTTTCTCCGGCGCTTTTTCTTCAGCCTCATCTGTGCGGAAGTGCATATAGCTGGTTAACTGTTGTAATTTTCACGTAGTTTTCCTATAAATAATTTCTCCGTGAGCATATATGGGCTGGCCCGGCCACTGGCTGACTTTACACGCTGCTACAATTATGCTATTAATTATGGCCCTGGGGTCGGGTCGACTGGACGACCTCAAACTGTCGCTCGCTGTTGAGGTTTTGACTTTTTGCTCGCTCGGGATATCCCTTTACATGAGTCGGGCAGAGCCAGCCAGCGGCTGTCCAGTTACGGGTTTTCCCCCTCTCTCTGTCTCTCTCTCTGTCTCTGTTATCTGCGCAGTGCATCGCACTGCAGTCCTTTTCATGTCCTGGCTGAGCGAGAGTGTGAGATATTATCAGTTTTGTGCTCCAGTTTCCAAAGAGCAACTGAAAAATTGTCGCTTGACCCATTAGCTCTAGCTCTGCATGTGTGTGTCCTTTGTCCTTTGGGACTTGATTTCTTGCTTAGTTTTGTTGTTGTTGTTGTTGCTGTTGAACGTTTCCTGTAATTTCTCACCGGCAATTGCCAGCAACTAGACAGTTGAGAGCCTGCCTCACTTGCTGCTCACTAATTAGCGCCTGGGGACAGGCCTATCAAAAGCCAGAACACCCGCCTCGGACTGCTGTTGCCCTAGTGTTTTCTGGTTTTTTGTTGTTTTTCTTCCTGTTTCCCACGCAAAGTCGAATCTGAAAACCCGAAACCCGAAAAAGAACAAACCCAAACCCAAACTCGAAGCCAAACAGACGCCTGTGATTAAGTGCGGCAAGGCAGCTCATATATCTTACGCTTTGCAACAACTGTCAACGCCCCACGGCCCCAGTGGCCCCAACTACCTGATTCACCTCTCAGCAGCGCCTCCCTTTTGTTTTTTTTTTTTTTGTTTTGTTGTAATTGTTTTTCTTTTGCATTTTCCGCTCAGCGGCTAAACTTTTAGAACGCACGCCGCGCATGCCAAATGAGGCAAGTTTAGAGCTGGCAGCGGACGGGTGGAGGGGGTGGGGAAGGTTCGTGAGGGCGGAGAAGGAGGAGGAGGAGGAGCGCGCGGTGTTTGCCTCGCTTGGGTGGGTGACATAAATTAGCATTTAATGAACACTTTTGCCGTGGTGTGTGGAAAAAGAAATGGAGGAAGTATTAGTGCTAGTAATAGCTTTTAATTAAGTGGGCGTGCCAAGCGGCCCACTCACACGCAGCAGCAGCAGAAGCAGCAGCAGCGACACCTCGAACAATGGCTAGATGAACAGTTAGACGCAGGCGCAACCGCAACAGGAAGTTCTACCTCTGATTCTTCTACAACTTTTTTGTGGGTGGCACAGATTCTGTTATATATATATATACATATATATATGTATGTGTGTATATAGAATTTCATTCAAACCCAACGATATCATCTGAACCCTAAACGAGCAACAACAATGGGCACAATGCGAGCTACAGTTGCTGCTGCCCTTCGCCTCCCCTTGGGACGCTCAAAATTTGCGACTTTTATTGCTTGTTAGGGCAACAATTTTTATTATGGTTTGTCCTGCTTTCGATATTTATACATACATAACATATATTTATATATATGTATGTTTTTATTTCAATTTCGTTTTGCGATTTCGCTTCAGCAAATCATGTGAAAAATTGTCATAAAAATGCAATAAAAATTACTTGAACTCGCTCGCTCGCTGCCAGATTCGATCTGATGAAAATATGTTGGCACCAAAAATACCAAGAGTAAATATATATAGTATATATATATACTTATGTAAGTTATATATATATATATATATATATATATGTGTGTGTGCTAACAAAGTGGGGAAATGTGAAACGCATTTCAATTGTTCAATACATTTCTCATAGTTTTTATTTATTTATGTTTTGCAGTTTATCAAAATGTCAACGAGTTGAACTTTAAAAAAAATCTATAAATATTATATATATGTAGATGCTTTGAAATGGTTATAAATGCAGTTATTGTATGTAATCTTGGTGCTGAAAAGTTGGAGTTAGGCATTGCTAGAGGAAAGTATTGGGAGACTAAATCTTAGCCTGAGTATGAGTGAAATAAAATTGTTAAATCATAAATTGCGATTTATTATATAGCAAATTATATATAATTATATTTTACAATATTTTTCAGAGCACTCTTTACACTCTTTATTATCTTAGCTCACTCCTGAATTAGAAATATTTTATAAATATATTCAGCTAAATCAACAGCTCATTTTGAATGCAGCCATAAACTCAATAATTATGACAGTTATATATTTATCTTAACATATTTATTAGCTGTGTATATCAGTCGCTTATTTACCTTCACCCATGTCTCTCTCTCTCTCTCTCTCTCTCTTCCCCTCTCTCTGCCTAAGACAGACAGCTGTACTGTCACGCCCATAGCTAGTTCGACTCCGCTCATATTACCCAAGACCAATGGGTTAGCTATGCTACTTTAAAACTATCAACACTCGTGAGTTGTTGTTGTTGTTGCTGTTGCTGCTGATCGTTGCTGTTTGATGCATATGGCTGCGAGTCCTGTCGTTTGTTGTCCTGTTTCCAATATCCTTTTCCCATAACTGTCAACGTTTTTATGTGTGCTCCACTTTGTGTGTAGGTGTTAATTTATGGCTAGCAGGAGCAGCAGGAGTAGGAGCAGCAACAGCAGCAGCAGCAGCAGTCACAAAACTTGCCAGGACTCTAGAGCACTCGCAGAGCAGCAACAAATTGTTTAAAAATAACAACAACAACGGCAATTTTTGTTGTTTTTATTGTCTTTTGGAAAATGTGGAGCAACAGCAGCTGCACACACGCAATAGCAACAGCAACAACAAAGTAAACAACAACAGGAACAGAAGAGCCAACAACATCCTCGACATGGTTGGCTCCTTTGGCCAGCTGAGGCCCCCACAGAGTACCTAACCTACCCATCTCTCTCACTCACTGTATCTCTTCCACTCTCCCACTCTCTCAGTGTATCTCCTGCATGTCTCCTGTGTACGGCCAGAGCGAGGCGTTTGTTGTTTCTGTGTCAACAAAGTCGCGGCTGCTGCGACGAAACTTTGGGCAAAACCAAAAAAAATAAATGAAAAATAAAACGAAAATATGAACTCTCCACACACAAACAAGTGACAAAAAAGAAAGAAACAAAAGAAAGAAAACAGCAAAAATAAAGAAATACTGAAAATACATAATGTGAAATACGAAAATGAAATAAGAAATATGAATTATGAAATATTCAAGTGCCACTCATAATTTTTTTGTTCTTTCCGTTTTTTTTTTTTTTTTCGTATTCTCTGATGCGTGAGCGCAACTCTTAAGTACCCGAGAAATGTGCCACTTAACTCCACAAAAAAACAACCCAAATTTATCCTTGAACAGCTCTCGACTGTCGGAGAATCACAGCTGAAGCAGCTAGATTAAGAATCCTCGAGCTTTGATTGCAATTGTAAATGAGGCTTTTCATCTGAGGTTTCTCACATGATCGAGAGTGTTGGGCCAAGAATTAGCGTTGCATAATATTTACTATTCTATTATATGGTGTATATGTATATGTGTGTATAGATATATTTACATACATATATAGAATTATTGTCTAAAAGAATTCTTATTCCTTAATAGCTTTGTTTGTGGTTTGCGTATATTATATTTCCCAAATTTATATAAAATACAATTTTTTAACTAAGAAGATAATATTATGTATTAATTTTTTTTATTTGTATTATATTTTATGTTTTATTTATTTTATAAAAAAAATTGATTTATTCAACAATTAATTTTTTTATTTTTACAATAGTTTTGTTTCATCTATCTTAAGTTATAATTTACTATAAAAAAAGATGATAATTAAAATTAAAATTTAAAGAATTTAATTTACCATCTTGTAATTAATATGTCTAATTAAAATATTTCATTTTAATTTTATAAAATATAAGTAAATTTGTAAATATTATTTTCATTATCCTTTGTTAATTTTTATTTAAGTAAAGAAAATTAAATATATGTATATTAAAATTTTTTCTGCTCATATACATTTGCATTTTTTGAATATACTCTTAAAATTTCAGTTTTCTCTCCTGGACTTGATATTTTTCCTTATCATGTGCTTCCATTTTCTTGAAATATTTTTGACAATTTTCAAAGTAATAAAAATAATGCATATATGTATGCCTTTTTAGCTATTCCCTTATATATGTAGTAGTTATATTCCGTATGCGTTCATACCCTAAGGGCTATTTTTATGCCTTTTCCACTTTTTAATAGCTTTTTCCTTTATTACATGATATTTTCCTTTTGGTTTGACAAACCTTCTGCAATCTTTGATTTTACTGCTTTTCAACCTCGCTTTCCTCTTCTCTTCCCTCTCTTGGACTGCTTTATTCTCTTCCTTTATTCTCTTTTTCTATGCGTTTCTTAAACGTTCCGCTTGACTTTCTATGGCTGTCAATCTGGCGTTCTTTTATTTTCTCTCTATTGAATCTTTCTTCGCTGCCCACTCGAGTTCGCGTTGCAGTTGAACCCTTTTGCCTCTTCGACGGTGATCACTGGGTTCTACTCCTCTTGCCAGCGGCTGCTCTAGAGCCCACTTACCACTAGCGAAACCCCTGAAAATGCCAATCGAGCCGAGGGGGAAGGCAGCGGGAGGGGAGGCGAGCGGCTTTGCCCTCCACTTGAGTTTGCGCAGTCAATTGAAGATTGTTGGACTTGTACTTGGCGCTGAAGCATGAACAGATTGCATGTTGCGGCTGGGCCTCGCTTTGGCCAGGTCGTACTCCGCTGGTCTACCTCAAGCTCAGCTGTGACATTGGCAAAGCCAAGTGCTTGGCTTGGCTGGGCACACGCTAGCCAAGATTGTGATTAGCTTATTGCGTGCACTATTATTAAACAGTTTCCTGTTTGCGTTTTGTCTCTTACTCATCTCTCTCTGTCTCTGTCTCTCTCTTTGCAGACGCCAGCATGCCTTTATGGCGGGCACACAGAAGCAACCGTCCGGCTCGGCCGGCACCGGCGGCGGCAGCGTTACTCACAGTCCGGAACGCTTGCGCGGCGCCACACAGGATCTCTTTGAGCTGTTGGAGCGGGTGCAGTGCTCCCGTCTGGACGACCAGCGTTGCGTCTTACCAGCGTACTTCTCACAGGTGAGTGTGAAGGCGACAGAGCATTAGCTCTCCCTCCCTCTCTTTCTCTCTCTCTCTCTCTCGCTGTCTGCCTTTTGGTTTACTGACCTCTCACAAGTGGCTGTGCCTTGCGCCTGGCCATATGGCACGGCTGCTCCACTAATCTAACTAAGAACCCGGCCCCATTTGACCCATAAAAATCCCAGTTGCATTTAACATTTTTATTGCTACATGTGTGTGTGTGTGCGTGTGTCATAAAACTGGCAAATGGCACAACAACAACAACAACAATAATTGCCAAACAGCCAACAAAGTGGGCCCAACTACTTCAGCTGCGCTGAACCGCACCTTGTTCACTGTTTTTGTTCCCTGTATAATTTGACATAATCTGCGCGTCTGTGTTGTTGACTGAAGTTTTATTGGCCATCCATCCAAGCAGCTATACGGCATGCTAGGGATTACGCTCCACGTTTTCGTTTTTTGGCCAATTCTTTCAATCACTTTTTACTTTATTTATTACACACTTTCAGCTGACAGCAGCAGCTGCTAGGTGTGGTCTCTGGTCTCTCTATATGTTTTTTTTCTTTTAATTCAGCAAAAATTCAAAATTCGTTGCGCCTCTTAAAATTTGACATTCGGAGTCAAAGGCGAAGGCGAAGGCGCATTTGATTGGCTGCCGTTTCGGAATAGTTACACACAGCGGCCGCTAGAGGTATGCTGTATGCTGCCGCTAGATGTCGCTGCACAGAAGCGCCAGCTAGCGTAAATGTAAATTTAACTGTTCCCAGGGTACAGTTTAGTACGCAGCGTTGCCGCTAGAGTGCGCCCTGCAGTAGCGCCACCTGACGTTGAATGTGGAAAATAATCGCATGCTCAGTAGCGCTTTATTTTAACGCAAGATGTCGCGTTGGTGCCCAAACGGCGCCAGATTCAAATTTAAACTTCAAATAAATATTAGTGAATAACGAATACTTCAAAAACTAAGTATAAGAAAAAGTAAAAATTAAATTAAATGAGCTTAAACTTAAAATAAATAAAATAACCAATTAATTTTAAATAAATAGGTTTTTTAAACTTCTTAATAAAGAAGAGATTTTATAAAGTTAGCTTGCACTTCTTTCTTTCTATAAGACATAGACTTTATTGGGCTTTAATAAAGTTTTTTATTTAAGAGAATAACATTAAAGTGTTTATTTACTCAATTTGTATTCACTTTCCATTCTGCCCAACATTGTCCCTTGTCAACTGCTTTTGTTGGCGTTTGCCAACTCATTTGCCCACTAATTTAGCAAAATGCACTAAATAATTAAACCGCTGTTTACACTGCTCAACACAGCACAACGAACACTTACCATCAGCGAACCCCTTGCTCAACCCAAACCCTACCGCTTTTTAGCATTCCGCTTCATCTCGCCCTTCCTTTAGTTGCTTTCGCATCTTTTCACATTTTAATTTAGTTTCGTAAGAAATGTTGTTGCAAAGTTTTCCATCAAAAGATGCTCAACGGCTGCAGCAGCCGCATGCTGCCCCTTGCCGCCCCCTGTTCGTGCCTTTCATGTGTTTGCACTCGTGTCTGCCACACAATTGCCGCCACCTTAGTGCTCAGGCCAGGCTCTTCCCGAAGACTTTGCCTTTTCAAAAACTTTATGCGGGTCGACGTGCACGCCGTCTGGAAGCTAAGCTAAGCCAGAACTAGGTTGAATTCTGAAGTAGGTCCTTGCAGCAGCAACCCCTAAGCCAACGGCCCTTCCCCCATACCTTTTGTTGCTCACTTTGCCAAACTGTTTGCTCAAGACGCCAAATTGAATTTAGGCTGCAGTTGCAAAGCAATTGACAAGTGACCAGCGCTGCTCAAACTGTGTGTGTCACCTCTCACTCTCTCCATTGCTCTCTATCTCTCTCGCTCTTTGTCCTTTTTGCCTTTCACTATAGCATTTGCCGCATTGTTTGCTGCGCCTTCCTTTCTTCCTCGCACTCACTAGCTCTCTCACTCCCACGTGCAGCCTCCCACCCGTCACGCCCACTTTGCTCTGCATTTCATTACCATTTACTTTGGCCTGCTGCCTAATTAGGGCTACAGCCAGCTAGCGCTTTGCCCAAAAAAACAAAAGTATCTCTACTTTATATGTGCATACGTAGCGCCGAGATACATTTGTATCTTTGTATCTTTGTTTTTGCGCTTGCAGCCGTTAGCCATTGTCTTTGGGCTTGCGTTTGTCCGCAAAGCCGCGAAAATTTATGCCACTGTTTGTTATTCTGCCTGCCTACGCTCACTGCCCCCCTAGTCTCTCCCACTTCCTCTCTCTTCCTCTCTCTTCCTCCCTCTCCTTCTTCCTTCCTGCTTATTAAGAGAGAAATGTATCTTTAAACATTTTATTTTGGTTTTTGCGGCTTGCTTTTTTCTTGCATATTTTTCACGCTGCCGTTGCCATTAGAAGAAGCTGTCCCCTTTGCCTCAGCCTCCCCCCTTGGCCTACCTGTGAGCCTACACCTTTTCTCTAGCTGTTTCAATGAGCCGTTTGCTATTTGTCTGCCAACAGCAGCAGCCCCACACAACTTTTGCTATTATGCACATGGCTGCAGTGTTTATTTGTGGAGGTGCAGTAGAGGGGGCCTAGGTGGGGGACTAGGGGGCTTTGGTTTTCAACTCCCAGGCACAATTGCAACGAACGTTGAAGTTGTTAATTGCCTTGGTCGTCAGCCGCAACGACGCGTCGTCCTCTTCGCAGTTGTAGCTGGTTCTGTCTGTCTCTCTATCAGTCTCTCTGTCAGCGTACTCCCACAGTGCATACACACACACACACACACACACACACACACACACACACACAAACGAGCATACACTCGCACATGTTCGCTCTTGCTTCTAAGCCACAAAATGTGCGATGTTTATCTCGAGTGCAACCCACACACGTTTCTCCCCCCTCTGTGCAGATGCCAGCGGAATGATATGAAAACCTTCTGCATATGATCTAAGCTTGTTGCTATCTTACACTCTCTCTCTCTCTCTCTCTTGCTTTCTTTCCTGCTCTCTCTCTCTCTCTCTCTCTCGCACATAATCTTGACTTAGCTGTCAACTATTCTTTTCTTCCGTCTCTCACCCTCTTCCTCACTTCAGTTTTCTAATTTATAATTATTTTCCGCTTGTTGCATGTCTGGCTACATGCACCTCTCTCTCTCTCTACCCCTCTCTCTCCCACTTCCGCTCTCTAGCTTCTTCTGGCCAGCGTTCGGAACTTCGTTCATTTGTGACTTTTTAATTTGACTCCCTTTTGCCCCCACTCCTTCCTCTCTCTCTCTCTCCCTTTTCCTTCCATCCTCCCCCACACCTTTTTTGCACCTGTATAAAACAATGCAACTTTAAAACTATTTTTCTTCTCTTTTGGCTTCTTTGTCTTCCTCTTCTTGTGTCTAACAACTGCAAGTCTTTATTTTTTATTTTCGTGGCTTTGACGTTGATGTTGTCTTCCCCTTCAGGGCCAACAGCAAAACGCCTCTGCACCCTGCCACAGTCCCGTCCCCTGCCCTTGTCTCACCCACATTTCTGCTTCCCTTTTGCTCATTTTGGGGTTTTCCTCTGTTGTTTACCATGTTGCTGCTTCGCTGGTTTCGTTGTTGATTGCCGCCTGTCTGCCGGAGACATAAAAAGCAGCAACAACAACAACAACAAATGCAGACCGGACTATATTAGGCATTGCTTAATTTAAAGGTACCC
Organism: Drosophila navojoa; assembly: GCF_054131105.1. Classification (NCBI taxonomy): domain Eukaryota; kingdom Metazoa; phylum Arthropoda; class Insecta; order Diptera; family Drosophilidae; genus Drosophila; species Drosophila navojoa. The sequence continues at coordinate 16,270,935 of NC_142891.1, read as the reverse complement.
TGTAAAGACAAAAAGTCTGCAAGAAGATTTAAAATGTGAATGCTTTGATAATAATAATATGCTCACTGATAAAAGAAAGCTCAATAGAACTCTTCTTCTTTGCCTTCTACCTGCATATTAGATGTAGATATTGAATTTGACTTAAGCAAGAGATACCCTGTAGCTCTGTGCCTTCTATAAATTCAGCTTTAGTAATCAACTCTATTCATAGATACCCCAAAATTTTCATAAGCTAGCAAAATCCATCACAATGGTTTATGGTAACTCCTTGATATTTACAGGGTTTGGCAACAACTTCATATACCTAGCTAGAGTTTCTCTTTAAATTCTCTTTGTGCAAACCACCTTTGGTTATGCTACACATGAGCTGGTCTACCATTACAGGGTATTTACGACAGCAACAAGAAGAGCTCTCTGCACTTCACATTGAAACCGTTACTCATCCATTGCAGCTAAAAAATTCCAGCTGAATTTCAATGTTGACTTCTAATGCGGGTCATGAATGCATATTTCATATTCATTTCATTTGTTAGCCTGAGAAAAATCTCTGCTGATTATCATTATCATTATCATTAACATGAACATTATCGTTATCATAATCATAATCATCAGCAGCAGCTTGTTCTGGTTTTTTAGGCTAACCTCTGAGGCCTCCGGGGGCCTTCGTCTTAAGACAGACCTCAACTTCGCAGTTTACACAAATACTTAAGCGGTCACGCCCCCTTCTTTGATAAACAAATAATAATAAAAAACTAATAGCAATTATATTAACCACCCGCTGCAGCTATGTATATAGAAACGTGTTTCTTTCGTCTTTTGTATTTTATATTGTTATATTTTGTTTCATGCTCTTCTTCTTGATTATTTATTGAAGATTCGTTGACTCGCTGCTTCTGTCAGCTTTATGGCTTGAATGCCAAGGTCACGTGGGTCTAGTGCATAAATTCTGTTTATTTTATAGTGCGTACGACTATATTTTCTCTCGTACACATGTCCACATCCAAACATATGTATTTTTGGCTCAGGCAGCTGTTCGATTTGCTCCCGAAAATACGAATGTCTTATCACAATGGTTTAGCTCTTACAAACATGTGAACTTGAAACATTTGCTTCGCACAAATGTCTTATGCGTAAAAAAAAAACATTAAAAATCATTGAAATCCTTATCATACTATATTTATAATTAAAAACATAAAGTGCGTAGCAAAAAATGTAAATATAAATACAAACGTATTCCGCTCACTTGAAGTTCTTATAAAAATCTATAAAAACTTTCAATTCAAATTTTGGCGCCTGCGGCAACGCGAACGCACAACAAACCGTTTGTCTCGCTTTAACGCACGCCGCAGCGGCTAAATGCTGTCGTTCTGTTAAGTTAACATACACTTCGAGTTGTAACTCTCTGTTATGCTCAAATGAGCTGTCAGCTGGTCTGTTAAGGCGCCACTAAAACGCCGCTTAACATGCTGTTAGCCGGCTATAGCAGAACTCTGTAATTGTAAGCGAGTCGCTGTTAGCAGACGTCTTCGGTCGGTTGTCGTCGCCAGTCGCAAGCGAAACATAAGCAAAAGTATAAAAAAAGTAGCAACGCGCATGTTGCCCGTCGCGTTGTTCGTTTTTGTGTTCGTTACAAATTCGAAAACAAAACAAAACACACAGTGGGAAGTGGCAAGTAAAAACAGAAACGCGAGTTATTTTTAAAACAACAAATGCAGTTGCAGCAACGCCTCAACTGTTGCTCACTTCTCCAAAACAACAAGAGAATCAAAAAGCAAAAGAAATTTCAAATAATATAAAAATAAATTTTATGTGCCTCCTGCACTTCTGTCTCTCTCTTTCTCGCTCCGCGTATTTCTATCTCTTTCGAGCAGAGTGCATTTCGCCGCAAAAGAAATAAAAGCAAACTCAAAATTTTGAATAGATTTGGAAGTGTTTGAATTAAGTGAAATTATTTGCATAGCAGCTGCAGTGCTTGCCAAACTGCGGGCTTGGAAAGTCGTCAAGCATTGACAGTCACTGACCAAAAACAAAAATAACCAAAAAAAAAAAAAAAACTGGTCAAACGAGTCGAACTACGTGTGTGCGAAGCAGTCGCAAAAAAAATAATAAAGAAGGCACAAAATAACAACAACAACAACAGCAGCAGTTACTGCTGCACAGCACCAACAACATTCATAATCATTTGCGTCAGTTGCAAGCGACAGCAGCGACAGCAAAAGAGCATTTGCTGAAAATTATAACAATTACCAACAGCAGCAACAACAGCAACAATTGCTGCTAGAAAAGGCTTAGACACCCACAAGCAGCAATCAATGCAGCAACAATATTAATTATAACAGCAGCAACAGTTGCTGTCAAACAAGGAACAGACACCTACAACAACAACAGCAAACGCCCACAGTTTAGCATCTATGCAGCAGCAATAATTGTAGCAATTGCAGAAACAGCAATTAGAATAAAGTCAGCACCAACAACAATTGTTGCTAGAAGAGCTTATAGAGTCAAATAAGCGGATTTGTAAGGTATAAAAGCAGCAGCAGAAACAGTAGTAGCAATTGCAACAGCAACATCAATGTCAATAGCAGCAACAGTCGCATAAAGAGCAGCAGCAACAATACTTGAAACATCAGCAACATCAGCATAATCAGCAATTGCAGCCAGCACATCAACAGCAACAGTTGCAGCTAATGCAAAGGAGATGAGACACCAACAACACCCACAAAACAGTCGCAAAGAATTCATGCAGCAACAAGAATTGTAGTGGAAATTAAAGCTACAGCAGCAACTAGAGCAACAACAGTTGCTGGTAAATGCACACCCACAGCAATTGCTCAGTCACAGCAACAGCAACAATCAATGCCAACAGCAAGTGTAACAGTTGCAATTGAAGCCTAAGCTACAACAACAACGACTGTAGCAGCAGCAGCAGCAGCAGCGGCAACAACAACAGTTGCAGCAACAGCAACAACAAGGCAAACACAGTTAAGGTGGCATTTTACAGCGAAGGCGCTGAACGGCGTTGGGTGCGGCAGGCAGTGATGGGGGTGCTCAGGTGGCGCGATCTGCCCGGATCGCGAATGTCGTCGGGCAATCATACAACAGCAGCAGCAACACACAACAGCAACAACAACAACACAGCTAACAACAGTCAGCAGCAATATCATCACAACAACAACAACAACATTAACAACAACAACAATCGAGAGGTAAGTCTGACGAAGGTGTTATAGTAAAGTGTGGATATGCGATAGACGACATACAATATATAAACTTATACATGTATAGCAGTGTATGTGTGCGTGTGGGTTGTTCCTTTTATTTTGCGATACATTTTCATTAATTAAATGCAATTTGGGCGTTGTAATTGGCAATGTTTCGGTGATGTTGTTGCCGTTGTTGTCATACGGCAACGCTTAGTCAGCAACGTGTTAAACAGTTGCAGAGCGACTGCGTGGGCGTTGTGTGTCCAAAACAAGAGAACAAGCTACAGTTTGAGATCAGTGTTTGGATATAGACAATTATGAGAGGCGCAATAAATATGTTAATTAATTAACATTTGAATGCTAAACTGACAGTTTTAGAGTAACAATAGCTTAAACACTCAATATTAGACTAAGTTTAATAGTTTGGCAGCCACTCAAGCAGTTTAACATTTATGCAAATTGCTGTAAACTGTTAAAGTTCGATACACAGTTTGAGCAGCACAATAAATAGCTTTGTCTGTTAAGAATCACTGATCTGAGTGCTTGTAACTGCACAGCTGTTAATTGACTGTTACAGTTTATTGGGCACTTCAGTTCACATCCTAAAGTTTAGCAGCCACTTCACTTTGCTTTTCTACATCATTTTGCCGCTTAACATGCATTGCACTTCCCATCTCTACATCATTATGCAGTACAGCAACAGTTAAGCAATCATTTCGCTTCCATTGCATTTCCATCGCTATGCAGTTGAAGAAGCACTGCCGCTTTAAGCACACATTCGATTAATTGTTAATGGCCATCAAACTGTTGTGGCCTTTTGTCAATTTTTGTGGTCACATTTCGGCTTATGTGCGGCTTTATGCGCCTTATCAATGAACGCGCGCGCGCGCGTCACCCGACTTAAATTCTTTTAATACCCACTTTCAATGTAATTTACATAAAAATGCGAGTATGTGTGAGTATGAGTCGATGTTAAGTTGCTTCATTTAAATACAAATCGACAGCAGCACCAACAACAAACTACAGCTATTTCCAATGCTGCTGATAACGCTAAAGTATTTGTAATTTAACGCTAGGCTGTGTGAGCGAGACAGATAAAGCTTCACTCCTTCTACCTACGACACGCTCTTTCTTTGACCTTTCGAATTGAAAGAATTTCCAGTCGGTATTGGAAATACACACACACATTGACACAAATCGCATATAAATCACTGCAAACAGCATCCACAACATCGATAGATACCACAACAGTTCCCATTTAAGTGCTGCCAATCGCAGCAGCGAGAAAGCAAACTCTCTGTCTGCCAGTTCGTCTATCATCATTATGAAGATTACACATTCATCATCATTATACATACGTGTGTGCAGAGTGTGGAGAGACAGAGATGAAATGGGCAAATTATGCGATTCTTGTCGCGCTGCTTTTACCTACGCACTTTTACTATGCCCCGTCAATTGCCTCGTTGCAGCCCACTCGCAACTTCCTCAATGTTCGACTCGCGACTCGCGACTTTCGCCTGCTCTGAGCAAGATTTGTTGATATTTTAGTTGCTGTTGTTTTCTGTGTAGAATTATGATTGCCCAAAAATGGGCACAAAGCACTTAAAGGCCCTGCCGCATAACAGATCGCACGCTCCAATTAACAATACGATTGCAGTTTGTCTCTCGCTCTGTCTTTTTCGCTCTCGCTGTAATGTGCAGGCAGCTTATCGACACCTTTAAACGTCGGCTTCACTTTTGCCTTTTTTCCTATTTCTAATTCAATTTTTGTGTAGCTGAAAAGGGGACAAAGAAAAAAGTAAAGAACAATCTCTGGAATGCTCATATATTATTTATATTATTTTATTTTCTTTTATTTTACTTCTCCCCAAGGGGCCAAAGCCAAATTCAATATTTGAGACATGTTCGAATATGTGTTTGCTCTCCTTTGTTAACTGACATCCAATGGGTATTTGGATTTTAGCAAGCAATTTGCAGCTTAATAAGCAAACATTATTTATAGAGATTCGAGCATAATTTAGCTGTCTATGTGAACTCAGTAACTCTAGGGCAGATGTTAATGAAACTGTGTGTGGATGAAGGAGGTTTTAGACGTGTTAAAATCATCTTAGATTAATTGCTGGGTTTTGTGGAAAGCCATCGATCATTAATGGCGTTTGTTATGATCTTTAGAGATATGTAAAAAACTTGGTTATAAATGTCATTTATTATACTTTTTGACAACTTTTGATGGGTGCGTGATATCTGTGTGTAACCCATACGGGCGCATGAAAAACAAAAAGTACATATATAAAGTTTTTGTGTGAGAAAAATATTAAATATATAAATACCTATATTAGCACCTTGAAAAAAAGCCAAAAAAAAAATTATCTCTATCATTTATATATAAAGAATTTATTTTTATAAAATATGTATATGTACCTCTTTATTGCTCGTCATCAGCATAGCTATATTAAATATACTTATCTTGCGATCCAAAAATCAATAGAAAACCTGGTCTAGAGACATATAAATTTACGAATATTTCTTTTTATGTTTTTAAAATGTTTGCAAAAACATGTTATTATAATGACAATCGTATCATTTAGGCAACATGTCATTAATGTATTTTATGCATAAAAGATAAAATCTCGTCAAAATACTAAAATTTGATTTTATGCAAGCCTTGGGTAGCTATATATAAATTATATCCGATAACCTGTTAACTACCATAAAAAACATTCAATAATATCTAGTTTAAATTACTATACTACTTAGCTAATCTATTTTGTGGTCAGAAGAGCAAATCTTAAATATTTCTTTCAGTTTTTGTCTCTTAAAATCTCTTTGAACCACATTTCCGCTTCGTCTAGTCGAATCTCTTTGGATCACTCTCCTTGTTGTTATTTAATTTGATTTTCCATTTCATTTTGGCTTTGCTTGTTTGTTTGAACCTGTGCCCACATGTGCCACGCCCACAACATATATCAGAGGCGACTGCCACCATACAGTCTGCCCATTTGATATATAGAAATATATTTATTTTGTATTTTGTATTTATTTTTTGGCCAAACTTTCGCTTTTCGACTGAGGCAGCGGCATTTAGCAGCCACTTTGTGCTGCCTGCTGTCATGTAGCTTTATCTTTGACTGTGGCTGCGACTGACAGATACAATATACTATATATATATATAGATGTATAGATATGCGTATCTGTGCCGCCTACAACGTCCATCAGCTGTTCTGCTGCGGTCGCGTTCTTGTATAACACACATGGCTGGCAATTTATGTTGTTGCCCACTTTGATGTCAAGGTTTTTCCCCCCAACATCGAAGAACACAAAAAGAAAACCACTTGAGGACAGACTTCCTGCTGTGCGCCGAAAAGGGATCTGTGTAGAATATATATAGATGCACTGAGCGAAAATTTCAATGTGAATTATGAATAAAAGCAAGAGTATATGTTAGAAAATATATAATATATGGGGGCATATAGAAATTAGTCGAAAATATGGACTTTATAAATTTTTAATAACAAAAAGCTTAGGACTATATTTTTAGATTAAAAACAAATAGATTTTAAAAATTAATTTTAGATGTATAATATATAAATAAACATATGTATATGTATATATTTTTTAATTTTCAAACTTAGTTTTATGAAAAGAATAATAATAATAAATGATAAATATTTTTCAATTTTTATTCATTTTATGAATTAAAAAAAAAATGAAAGAAGAATATATTTTCCATTTGTATTTTTTTGTATTTTATAAATTAAAAAAAAAATGATCGTGCTTCACTTAACAGTTCACATTATGTATGCCAACTTTTTGTTTAGTGTAGCTACAGTGAATATATTTGAATTAAGAAACAGTTATAATTTTGTAAATATTTTTTATATAGCTCAAATAAAAGTTTTTATATTTAAGCAGCAATAGCTTATTACTCGGTTGATGACGCCTAAATTTTTCAAATTAACTATGACTGCCTAATTTTGTAAAGTGTAAGTACAGCTGACGCACACATTGGCTAAGTACAGCTGACGCCCAAGTTGAAAAACCCGCGTCAAGGTCCGCCACAGACGCCGTCTTGGAAACGCTTTCGCTTTTTGTTGTCGTCGTCGTCGTCGTCGTTGACTTAGTTGGTTTGGCTGCCCTTAAATGGTGAGGTCCATGTAACAAATGTCGTGTGGCAGCCTATAGTCGCCACCTAGCTGGGTAGCTTGCAGGCCCGCCTCTTTACAGCTCTCGCTGCCCCACCTCTCTTTCGGCCCCTCTCCACTCTCATTCTATATATATATATATTACTTATGCATATGGATTGCAATTGGCTGCAGGGCGCGTGTCTTGCATAATGGCCAACGATTAATGCGTCCCGAGCTCGAATCCCCCTCAGAACAGCAGCAGCAGCGGCGGCGGCGGGGCAAACGAGGCAACAATAAGGCAACCCATTTTGTTTGGCTGTGATTGTGGATGTGCCTGTGCCTGTGCCTGTGTCTGGTTAGTTAGTTAGTGATTCATGACTGAGTCGAGTCTCCTCTCGAGCGAGCGAGTCTCACACTCGCACTTCCTTGGCCAGCGACCGGATATGCATTTGCCAGTTGGCATTTTGCATTTTGTATGCTGCTTTATGTTGCTGTTTGGCAATCGTGGAACAGGCGTAATGACAATGATAATGCTGATGATTATTATGCATTGCCTCAGACTGATTAAAAGTGGCTAGCAGCAGGGCATATAACAATTATTAACAACAACTCGAGTCGAGACGAGACGTAAAAGACGTGACGAGGCCTGAAGGTGAGCATTCGCTTCGAGTCGAATGGGAGATCGTTGCAGTGCGATAAGGTCACTGATCGATTATATCGATGCAGTCGCTCGTCGGCCACTTGAGCAGCAGGTATTGATTTAGCTAAAAGAGATAAGGCCGTCGAGTGTTTCAAGAAGCATCTTTCAACAGCTGAAGAATAATATATAAATAGAAAACGAAAAAAAAAACCCTGTTGGGCATGGATAATATCAATGACAGCTTGTAAAAGGTAGACCTAGATAAGATATGAAACGCGAGTCAATACGGGAATGTATCTATCTGTATGTATATTTTGAAATGAGTGTGTGGCTAATGATGTTTGTGGCTGTCGATGAGAAATCTAAGGAATAATTAAGAAAAAGACGACTGGAAATTGAATAATTTAGATGGATGAATTAATTAAACTTCTAGAGTGTTTGTTATACGATGAAAGCTGAGAGGGGAAATATTTGTGGGACAGATTTTTAGTGGAAAATACGATTAGAATGCCATTGAGGATAATTATAATGATAGTAATAATGATTATGATCATGCTACAATAATATGAAAAATTAATAATCATAATGACAATGAGCATAATGATATTAATAGTAATAGTAATGACAATGCTAATGCTAATGATGATGATATTGAGAGTCGCAATCATAATAATACTCATCTATAGGAATATAAATACTTGTAATGCCAATAATAATGCTAATACTAATGATGACAACAACTTTACAAATAGTTGTCAATAATAATAAAAATAAATTATGTAACATTTTTCACATGTTTCACCAAAAATATTTGTGCTTTTCTTTATATATTTATTTTTTTGCAATCGTCTTAGCCGATTCTTCACACGTTTTGTCGCATCCATCCCAAGGCTTCAGACAATCGCACGGCAAGACAATCGTTGGCTCTATATAAAAGATATATATAAAATAAAGTTTTGTATACTTCATACTTCATGCTTGACGTCGGGCATGTAGAAGACTGCATGCGATATATATGTATATGTATATATATATGTGTATATATACGTACATATTGTGAAGACGTTTGTCAAGCAAAATGTGATGACAATGCGGCATTAAAAAGCATGAAAATCAACCCGTTGCTAAAAGCAACAGCAACAACAACGCCACCAGGAGGTGGCATGCCACCTACTGTTGTTGTTGTTGTTGTTGTTGTTGTTGTTAGCATTATGTAATGGCAAACAGTGGCTGACGGCATTGACAACGCTTTGGCTCTGCTCTGGCTGCATTGTTGCCTGCAAAGAAATGAAATTGCGTTTATGACAAAGAGAAAAGACAATGACGATTCTTTATACATCGTCTACTAAGGGTGGCGGGTGCCGGGTGCCGGGGATTGATAAACATGCGCTATTAATTAAACAAGCAAAGCAAGCATTGCAACTATTAACGGTAGCTACCTTAACTTGGCCAACAGTGAGGCAAGACACAGTCAGGTAGTCAACAATAATATACGTACGTAAGTTATCAGCAGAGCAAAGCAGAGATAAGGCTTTGCTCACTCTCACTCTCGCTCGGGCTCTATGCCTGGCCTCTGTCGGCCCTATCTATGTTTGTTTGTAAGAAAGGTCTACCTTGGACGCGTCTTTCTATTATTTGCTCAGACAAATTGCATGTGAGATAAAAACGCGCTCGATGCGCGCTCCTTTTGTGATACCCTCTGACTAATGGCTACCTAACCAATGGGTATTCCGCTTCAAAGCATTCAATGTGTTACGCATTATCGGAAATATATGTCCTGTATGTATATATATAGAGAGAAATGCATTTCTTAGTCATGTGTAGGTTTATTCTTGAGTTTCACACAGTTTTTCTCTCTATTAGTTCTGTTGTTCTTTTATAGTTATGATTCATATTGATTATATATATAGATCTGTAACTCAATTATCAAATATCTCTGCTCTAGTGCGCACTTCAGGAGCTCAAGTACTTAATCAATAACCCTAAGTAGAGGTAGATAGAGGTACTTTAGCACAAGGGCTTTGCTTCTTATCTTTGAACAACATTTTTCATTCATTAATCGCACTACAATGTTTGTCATGCCACTCAAAAATTAACTACTTCGTGGAGTATCTTAGAGATAAGTTTCTAATAAATAAACTTCAAGTTCTATGCTTGCTCTAGACCTTAACATAGATCAGCCAACTCCTACAGTGAAATATCTCATAGAGTATCTCGAGTTTCGTCTTTGTTCTGCTCACCTTTGGACTTACTAATATTTGTTTAATAACGATAAGCCTCATGCTCATGTTTACTCTCGCCGAGCTCTATTTTATCGCACTATAATTTTGTTGTTTTCTTTACTTTTGATTAAACAATTTTGTATTTGTGGCTGGCAGCTGTGTGCCTATTTATACAAAAAAAAAAAAAAGAGAAAAAAAAAGAATAAATATAAATATGTATTCAGAAATAGACATTTTCACGCTGGAAAATTTCTTAGCGCTGACAAATTGTGCTCGGCCAAAATTGCGACAGACGCGGCGACGCGTCAACTGTTGACAAATGCATATAAAGTGTTTTATGGCATATGGCGAAATATCGGGCAGGTTCTGAACAGCTACTTGGCTAGCTGGCTGCCTGGCAATTGTAACAACATAAATATATAGGTATGTATAGGTATGTAAATGAGTTTGTTTTGTTTATAGTGTTGCGTGGGCAACGTTTAAATAATTATGAAATATTTACGGTAAAAAATAAACACAATACACTTGCAAGTTGACTTCAAGTTACAGTTGCACAAAGTTTACTCGATAAGAACTTGAGAGTGGACTGTGAACGAGATCGTTTTATTTTGACGCCTGAGCTGTATCTAGATATACGTGTAATTGTATCTTAATGTATGTATAATACATACATTTATATATGCATACAATATCTGTGAACAGATCTACACGATATGTATCTATAGCCACGAGTATATCGATGCATAAACTTGTATCTAATATACAAATCCAGCTTATATACATTTGTATCTGTAGACGTAACAGTAACTGTATCTGTGCTTGTATTCCGACTTGTCTTTGTATATGCATATATATGAATATTCTATATATATATTTAGATTGCTATATATGGGTATTTATACTTCAGTCGGCATATGTAACTGTATCTAAAGCAGTAGAAGTATCTAAATTGATGTACTTCAAAAGATATCTTTACCAATAGCTATGCCTACTAGTTGGTATCTGCCTCTGTATCTGCTGTGTTTCTGTATCTTCCACTGACACAATCATGTATAGGCATCTCTATCTGCCCATGTATCTGTATCTGTTCATGTAAGTGAAAAATATCCTTATCTATAATAGCAAAGCTGTCGAAATATCTATTGCCCTAAGGGTATCTGTGTCAATAGGCACATTTGTATCTTATACCGTCATCAGTTTGCTCATTTGTCTGTGTACGTGTAACAGTAACTGGTTCTGTATATATGCATATGAATATGAATATGTGTGTGTGTATGTGTCTATTTGTTCGTACTTCTGTATCTGACTCAACAGCTGCTGCTGCTGCTGCTCCAAAATGTATCTGTATTTTTTAACTGTATAGCTTGACGGCAGCTTTTGTCATCGACATTCGACAGCAACAAAAAAGTAAAAGTTGTTTCACTTTTCAGCATCTGACAATAACAAAATCCGCCGCCTTAAGATTCTCTTGATTATATTTGTTGTTGAAGATTTTCACTTTAAATAAATATTTAAAAAATAGCCCCAGCCCCAGCTACAGCCACAGCCACAGCTCCAGCGCCAGCTCAAGCCTCAGCTTCTGCCTCGTATATACATATATCATACATTCAATAAACACTTTCGCTGCAAATATTTATATTAATAACTATTATATATATATATTCGTATATATATCATCTGCTTTATTTGGGTCGTTGATCGCTTTGCCCGCATGCATAATTAAATGAATTTGAAATTAAATTTATTTTGGTTTACGTTTGGCTGCGAAAACCACAGAAAATTCATTTTTAGCCAAAAGCCAAATTTTGTGTAAATTATTTTTTAATCAATGCACGAATTGTGCGCAGCTTTAGTTTATTTTACTTTTTAGTTCAATTACTTTGCGGTTGTTACTGTTACTGTTGTTGTTGTTGTTGTTGGCCTTTACACAGAACTTGGCGCCTTGGCTGCCTTTTCGTTAATTTTGTTGCTTTTTTTTTTGCTGGCAACGCATTCGAGTTGCCAAATGTTATTGACCCAAATTGAGAAAATGTAAAAAAATAATCACCATCGAAATAGAATCAAGTAAATAAATAAAAAACACACGAGAACTCAGTTGTCGCCAAAATAGTTTTACATATATATAAAAGTATATGTAGATATGTAGATATATGTGTATGTATATAAATTATAATGACTTGAACTATGCGTGTCAAGCGGCGAATGATGAATAGATTTTTCTTTGGAAACGTTTTCTCTGTAGTTGATAAAATATGTCAATTGAAATGCTTTTAATATAATAAATGCACATTTATGTATGTGCATGTGTTTATATATAATGAATACATAAATATACATACATATATTTAAACTGGCTTGAAGCACAGCAGCAGTTCAGTGACATTTTCTCAATTCCTGTTTCATTTGATTTGCATTCAAAAATAATTCCATGCCGAATTCTTAATAATTAAATAATTTTAAAATTATTTTGCAGTCTGTAAATATTTGTTAATTTTTTAATATTTTTTGATCATTTCTGTTATCACTTTATTTAACTTCTCTGGTTAACAATTAATTAAGAAAACCTTGACCTTTTTCTCAGCTCTTGGCATTATCTTATCTAAGTCCAATTTCATATATCTAGAGAGTTTTTTATAGCTCACAATCTTATCTGAGGCCATAGAAATTATTATCTGTTCAATTCATCACTTTCTAAATCATTTTTTTGGCTGTTTTATTTGCAACTCTCCTGAAGTTTATTTCATTATAAATTTTGCCATCTTTGCTTTTAAGATAAGTCTGCATGAAATCGTATCAATGAATTAAATAAAACGGGAAATATGTATGTGTATTTACAAGGAATATTTCTTGGCAATTTGTTATCTTATTGAATCCCTCATTGCTGCCATTCAAGTCTGTTCAATCAAACTTATCTTATCTGTCAGGCTTTGCCAACTTACTTTGCCTCGCACACATCGCAGTCTGTCTTGCTGCACTCATGCTCCGGCTTTATCTCGCTCTAATCATAACTGTTCTTATTTGCATATTTCAATTATCAGCAGCTTAGGCATTAGCAAATTGTGTCTGCGTTGAGCACCTTTATTTATTTATTTATTTTTGTTTGCATCTGTATCTATATAGCTGTATGTATGTGTGTCTTTTTATCTGTAGCTGTCGCTGTTACGGCCTAAATTGCCTTTTGTAAGCAGCTGAATCAATAGCTGAAATACCGCCAGTTGCCCAAACTGAAAACCTTGCCTTGTTTTCTTCCCCCCCTCCTCGTCTGTTGACAAACTAATTTGCGCACAATGTTTGCTGTTTTGTTGTAGCTGTTGTTGTTGTATTTTTCTCGCGCTTAATTAGCAACTTGCTGAGCCTAAGACTTGAATTTTACTATCAATTAACATAATTGGCTGTCGGAGCTCTTTTTTTCTCTCTCTCTCTCTCTCTCTCTCTCTCAGTTTTTGCTCGATTATTTGCTCAATATAATTTGCTGTGATTGGAAACGTTTCGGAAAAATGGTTAGTTAGTAGCCTCAAGCAGCGTTTAGTTTTTCTTTAGCGCTTTTTTATTTTTTATTTAGCTGTGGAATGCGGCTTGCGGATTTGGGTCAGAAGAGAAGCGTTGCCGTTGCTTTTTGCCCAGTCGGGCAGCTATTAGCCAACACGGTCTTTGAACTGGCCAGCAGCTTCAACTGTGCTGCTGCTGTGCGTACGTGTGCATATATATATGTGTGTGTGTAATCTGAGCCATGTGTATCATAATTTGCTCAGAGCCAAGCGTCGCATCGCGCGTCGCGCCAACATTTTGTGGGCCAAGCTGTGGCCACATTGCGCATACGCCACGTAGTGCCGAGTCTCTAGACTCGACTCGACTCGACTCGCTGCTGCTGCTGTTGCTTATCGCGAGTGTAGAATCATTTTGCGGCTGCCTGTGCGATGTCTTTTGTTGCCAGAGCATAGAAAATGCAGCAAGCTTTAGTTGTATGTTGTTTGTTTGTTTGTTTTGCTAGCTGGCTGGCTTGCTTGCCTGCTTTCTGGTCGCCTGTATCTCCGCATTTGTTTTCAATGCGTTTGCTGACCCAGAAAAAAGAAAACTTTCCAGCAGCTGTCGCAGCATGCAACCGCAGTGGCAGCAAATGCCGCAGCAGCAACAGCAGCTGCAAGTGTTTTCTGCCCTAAAGCCATGGCTGTGGATGAGTGGGGCGTGGCTGCCACTTGGCTGGCTCCCATCAACAGCAAGAGCAACAGCAGCAGCTAGGGAATCCAAGCATATGGCATTTGACTTGTAATTAATAAATACTTGGGCTTCTTGATTTATGCGCCACAATTTGAGCCGCATGAAGTCTCCGCATGCAACCTGTTCCTGCAGCTTGCGTAATTTGCATGTTGCAGCTTTGATTGAGCAACTGCAGCAAATTCATTTTGAGCAGCAGCCGTAGCAACTAAATATATTTACTCGTTTTTCATTGGGAATTTTGTTTTGTTTCATTTCAACAAGTTTTCGTTTTATTTTTGCGCATCAACTTTTTATTATTTATTATTCAGCTGTGATGAAAAACTTGTGCTATTAACAAAAATTTACATGCCAGCAACAAGCGCATTTTTTTCTGTTTGTCTGTTTTTGTTGTTTTTGTTTTTGCTGCCTTTAAACGAGTTTTATTTACAAACATTTGACTTGAGTCGCTCTAAGTGTTTGCAGTTCTCGTGTTTAATGAACAAGTTAGTTAGTTTTTCTCCCCTGCCCCTATCTCTCTCTCTCTCTCTCTCTCTCTCTCTCTCTCTCTCTTTTTCTATAAGGCGAAAAAAGGCAAGAAAAAAAGCGCTGTACGCTTATGTAAGCACAGCGCTGAAAAACAGCGGCGCTACAACTGTAGCTGCCCAGTGCCTGTCGAACTGCGTAATTACTGGGCGCTGCTTCAGAGCTTGCTAAATGTCATACGATCAATATGACATTAGGAGTGTAATTGCTTTTAATTTCAGTCGAATGCTTTTAATGTTTTCATTATCAACTTTGTATGATTGATACTACTAATGGACAATGATTAAAGGCAAATTATTACATTGGTCTCTATCGAAAATCGTTCGTATTATATATTAGTATATGGATTTAAAATATTAATTTGCATAAAGAATACTTCTCCAGCAGCGTATGAGTATATTTATAGTATGACAAGCTCTTATACATAAATATTATATTTTTCTAGCGGCTTTTTATGTTATATAAGGCATATTTATTCTACAGTTTGTATATAATATTATATAGAAACTATATATGTACATAATGAACTGCAAATTGATTACTCAAGTGCACTTCAAGTGCTGGACACTGTATACACACATACATGTACATAGCACACTTGAATAATCAACTTCATAAACTACTTCAAGGGCAACGCCTACTTTTCTGCCTGGCTACATGTAAACATTTCTGCAGAATTCTATATCAAAAGTTTCCCATTTTGCATCCTTTATTGAATTGCAAATTGAACTCAACTACAATCAGCAACAATTTAGATTCTTGCACTCTGCTTAATCATTTATCTAATTATGCTCGCTTTAGATTTTGTTCTGCAGTTGCTGCTGCTGCAGTTTCATCGATTTCACTTTGACCTCTCCCCGAGCATGAAATGATTGCTGCTGCACTCATTGCCAGGCACTCACATTTCAATTAGTTTAATTTGCCGTCATTGGCTCGGGCAATTTGCGTAAGTGTTTGCGCTTTCGTTTGTCAGTCTTCAATCTGACATTTCTCCAAGTGGCTGCAATTTTCGCTTGGCAATTCGATCGCATTTCGCACTTGTTGGCATTTGCTGTTGGCCAACCTCTGGCTCTTTGACTGATTTAGCTGGTAGGCAATTTCACTTTGCAAATCGACGGCAGAAGCAGAAACAACTTTCATTTTAATTAGCTGAGCGAAATAGCAATGGCGAACAAAATAGAAATAAATTAGAGAGCGAAAAAATAGTAAAATATAATCAAAATCAATTTTTCAATCATGTGCAAAAAAAAAAAAACAAAATTCCAATTTCAATTCCAATTCCAAAACGCGAGCCAATGGCATGGAAAAACTAACTAACCGCCAGATTCAATTTAGAGCCAAGCCAAAAGGTCAATTAGCCAAGCCAGCAACGACAACAACAACAACAACAATAACAACAGCAGCAAATTGACGTATGAGAAATAACAAAAATAAAACTATAATCGAAATAAAAACAATTTTTGACTGACAGTCTGAAGTCGATTGTCGAACAGGTGAACGTGGGCGGGGGGTTGGCAGCGCAGCGGCTAGCTCTAACAATTGCAAACCAGTTTACAGTTTTGTGTGTTTGTAATTCGAAAGGCATACAACAAATATTTTTTTCTATTATTGTAGTTGCCTTTGCTATTGCTGTTGTTGTTGTTATTATTGTTGTTGCCTAACAACAATTTGAAACGTGCCTAATTACAAAAGCGTTTGCTGCTGTTGGTGTGCAAGGTGTGTCCCAAGCTGACGCTTTTGGCCAAGTTAGCTGCCACCCACCACAGCCGGCCAGTCCGCTGCCAAGTGTTTCAATGACAAAGCGCCTGCAAAACTGTCGCGACAGCAATCAGAGCGACAGACAGAGAGTGAGAGAAAAAGAGAGACCTGGGAGAGGGAAAAACTGATAAATAGATTTAAAGCTAGGCTAAAGATCTACATCTACAGAGGTATAAAGAATTTGAACAGAAGTAAATGAAGAGATTTGCATATTAACTGAGATTAAAAGAGAGAGGGAAAGAGAGGACGAGCGAGATAAATAATGAGCCATAGATAGAAGTAGGAGCTAAGAGCGGGAGAGGCAGAGATAGAATTGGATGCATATAGTGAGAAAGAAGAAAAATATGTGAAAGGGAGACATAAACAGAGGAATAGACAGAGAGGCAGTTATAAATATATAGAGAAAGGACTGATGAGCTATTAAAATATACTTGAGCTCAAAAGCCCAGTTGAGTCGTCTTAAAATATCTAATATATTATGAAAAGCGAAATAAATACTAGAAAAGCAAAGCTAAATGAAAAAGGCCGACAGACAAAGGCATCGAAGCTAGGTATACAACGACTGGCTTACCTGCCCCGGGCTAATGGACAATATAGCGTCCCCGCGCATTGTTGTCCAGCGCTGACGCATGGCTGGGCATTTGAATGTTGCAACAGAAGCCGCCCAATGAGTCACACATTCAATTCACATCACTTTGATCAATAAATCTTTCTGTTGAACTTAAAAATAGAAAACATTTTTTTTTGTTTTAATAATCATGTTGTTTTCCAGCTAAATATAGTATAACAACTATTTCAGCAAGTTCAAATGTCAATGGCAACTAAAAAAAAAAAAATCAACACGAAGTGAATATGAGAAAAAAGATCACTTGCTAATGGCACAGCAATTTCGCACATACACAAAGATACTTCGAGATACAGATACAGATACAGCTACAGCTACAGCCACAGCTACAGATGCCAGCTACATTTAGCCGCCGTCTCAATTGATTGGCTTTAATTGCTGGCAATTGGCTTTGCTGCAATCAAAATCAACACACATAGACAACATCCTGTGTGCGTGTGCGTTTCCATGTGTGTGTGTGTGTGTGCAGGACGCGTGCCCTGCGCTTCGTTTCCTGCTGTTGTCTGGCGCCATCGTCGCCTAATAACCTGCCTACAAGCTCCTTCCACGAACTGCTGAAAATTTACCTGAGTTTTTTTTTGTTTTTTGTTTTCTTTTTTTGTGTTTTATTTTGCGCTTGTCCATTTTTTCTAACTCTCTGTCATGTGTTGTTGTCACGTCCGGAGCCCGAGACCTTCTTAGTCTTCTTCTCTTCTTGGTTTTTTTTTTAAGTGTAACTCTTTTTGGCTAGCCACGCCCCATTTTTGTTAGCATTGTAATACGCATTACACAATGTCGCACGCTTTAATTTGTACTGTCTGTTTTTTGTTTTTGTTTCGTTTCGCTCGTAAAAAATGGTCGAGTGAAATGTTTATGCCGACATTTAGACAACTAGAAATGTGAACTATGTGTGTGAGTGTATAGCTGTGTGTGTGTGTGTGTTGTGTATATTGTTATTTAGCTGCAAATTTACGATCGTTTTACTGCTGATGATCACGTTTCAGACGGCGCCTGTTTGGCAACCTAATGAAGCCTTAGCAACAGTTTGACAGTCACTTGAAATGGTAAAGGAAATTTAATGTGAATATAATTTAATTTGAGTTAGCTCTTAAGGCAGGCAGAATAACTAGCTAAACAGTTAACTCTATTGGATTTTTACTTAAACATTCATAAACTAAATTTTATGATTTGAACTCATTTGTCAGCTCATTGAAGTTGTTAACTATTTGGGAATCATAACAATAGCTTTGTTTGTTCGTAAAGTAAACAAACATTTTTAATTGATGGTCAAACGTATGAGTTTCAAATGAATTCCCATATGTCATGGGCTGATAAAGTTTCCATAGTTAGCTGACAGCATAATTTATCATTTTGTCAACCAGCGAAACAAATTTAATTTAGCTAGAGAACGCTAATTATGAATATTACGTGAGAATTTAAAAGGGAGAAACAAACAAGCGAGAGAAATAACGAGTTTATAGTAAATAGTCTAGAATTTTAGTTGGAGCAGTACAAATTTTCGATTTCCAATTCATTTTCCGTTCAAATATATCATATCTATATATTATAAATATTTTGCTAGTTCACTTCCAGTTCAAGTATATCATATCTAAATGCATGTACACATACATATACATATATTATCAATATTTTTGTAGCGCATAACAATGAATACAAATTGCAATGAGAGCACCGAGGCGCTAGCGCTATATCAACAAATATAGACAAACAGAGATAAGCTTTGAAAATTGGTTTTATCATTTATTTGCATGCCCTGATAAGAGTTTATTATTGATTTTGTATATATATATTTTTTTTCGTTATCTTCTATTCACTTGTCATGCTTGGAGGACACACCTCCCCAATGGAGCTGACGCCCACATGGCAAATGACACGAAATGACACTTCATTCATGGCATTTGGCTAATTCGCTTTGGCTGTTCGCCGCCTGTCCGTCCGTACATAGTGAACTAGATGATTATTGAGCGACAATTTTAAAGGCCATTTTGGCCAGAATTTGGCCCGCATGGGCTCGAGCCGCGGCAGACGTCTGAGGTCAAATGGCTTGTAAACCTAAAACAAATGGCACAGTCGTAAAGCCCAAATTTGTTTTGGTTTTATGCGCTTCCGCCACAGAGTCTCACAGTGCCTCCCTGGCACAGAGATTGCGCAATCTCAGGGCCAACTAGCAGCAACTAACAGCGAAACAGGCAAGAGCTTAGCAAACGGTAGCCCATTGGGCCATAAATGGGCAGGCGGCGAATGGGCTCTGCGAGCTGCCAGGTGAAAGAGTTGCCTTTTCAATTGGCCAATTCTGTCAGCATGTCAATTGGCATTTATTATAAGAGACATTCATTCAAATGTCAGTTGCATTGAGCAACGAGCAGCGGCAACCCTAAAGACGCCAACCCATACAACTCCAGTTTTTCAGCTGGCTTCAGCTCTGCCTCTGCCTCTGCCTCTGCCTCTGCCTCTATTTGTCCATCGTTCATTGTGGTGGCAGCTGCTTTTGGCCGTTTTTCCTCTTTCTGTTGCTGTTTCGGCATCAGAAACCGCCAACAAGTCGGCATGATGTCATAAGCCACACACACACACACTCTCAGCGCACACAGGCAAAATGTTTTAAATGAATGTCTGTCAAGTTCTTGTTTTTGTTCTTGTGTCTTGTTTTTTGATGCTTGTCTTGATATGCTATAGGACAGCACTACTTCTATATGTTTTTGTTGTTGCACGAAAACTAACTAGCTCCCATTGTTTTAACAAACAGGCAGTTATGCTTAGAAGCCGATAACTGGCAGTTGTACTTTATATATTTATATACATATGTATAATCTTAAGACAAAGTACAAACTCTGCCTGCGATTCTATTAAAATTGTGTTTGACGCATTCTACGAATTGTTTGAAAACTTTGGATGCTTGAGCAAGACAATTAGTCATTGTTTTATTTATTTTATATATATATATTGCGTTTTATTAGACCCGCATTGGTATTTAATTACATTAACTTTTGTTTAATTTTTTAAATATTTAATATACGATTTTTTCTGATTTATTAAAATTAATTCATAAAATTAATAAAAAGTTGTTCTTTTTATTATAATGCTCGGGCAGAATCTAGTCGCAAATATGGAAGCGAAATATGATCTCTGTTGACCCCTGAAGCAGACTCAAGATTGCATCAGGTCTATGTCTGGGGCTATAAATAAATTTGAAATGAGCTATACAACTTTCTCAAAAGTCAAATACAATTCAAATTTGCTATATGCATAATTATGTCATCTAAATATATAAGCGTATAACAAACATGTGTCAGAGCCCGAACATAGTCGAAATTGCATATTTATTTCTATATGGCCGTATGGTTCTTTTCTGGACATGACTAATTTTGGTAGTGCCGTTGGCTTGCTGTCGCTTGTCGCAATAATAAGTAGACCCTGGGCGGCTTCTTGAGCATATGCTTATGGCAATTTTCGTATGGCGCCAGCCTCAAATGAATGGGATGCAAATTGTGGATTGCGAGTAACGAATTGCATGTTAGCCTTTAGTTGGGCCATTGACGTAAACCCTTTTGCTATGACATGACACGGGCCGCAAAGTAATCAGAATTGAGTGAATGAATGAATGAGTGAATGGGCCAGGGTATGAAAATGGTAAATGGCCAAAAAACGGGCCACAGCCAATGGCCAAAAGGTGCGCCCACAATGTGCGCTGCGAGCTGGGAGCTCGTTTGGCAAAGGTTGTTGCATGACTCTTTGCGGCGTTGTTGGCCAAAGTTCAGCAAGCAAGCGAAAAAAGAAATATGGAAATAAATAAATGGAAAAACAGCAACAAAAAAAAAGAACAACAACAACAAAATGGCAACACCTTTATGGCGCACTGTATGTTGTAGGGGCGTGGCACAGTCAGAGCTCTCTTTCCATGCTTGACTCATGGAAGTCACGTTCACAGCTCGCATTTGGGCCTCGCTCGCGCTCGGCATTTGGCGCATTTTGCTTGGCACGCCATGTTTATTAATATTTAAATGCAACGAGGCATTCGCCCCAGACTCAATGCCCCACTACCCGATGCTACCCCCGCTCTCAGCTACCTAGCCAGCTTATATACCAGAAGAAAACAACAAAAAAAAAAAAAAAAACAAAGCGAGTCGAACAATTTCAGGCTTGAGCGCTTGCAACTGAGCTGGCAAAACTGGGAGTTGGCCCTGGCTAAGCAGCTTTTTATTGGGAATGTGTGTGTGTGTGTGTGTGTTCGCCTCGTTTTGCAGTTCGCGTAATCCTTTGGCTCTACACTTGTCGCAGACAAGGGGGCCAAAGGGGCCAAGGGGGTCCAGCTGCAGCACATGTTACATTTCTAATGATGCATGGGCTGGCAACACGCAGCACCGTTGCAGCGCTGTGCCCCAGTTCATTTGGGTCAGTTTGCGAGTTGCAACTTACATTTCCGGATGGTCTCTAATCGCTTGTCCAATGCGGAGATTTATATTGAAATGTTATCGAACTATGTTGCACATAAATTGAGTTCTTTCCCCCGGGCTTAGTGTTTGGCCTAGGGCGGCTGTAGAGAACGTAGATTAAAGTTAATGCATGTATTTAGAGATATGAGCTGCAAGTTGAATAAATATATGAAATATCCTAGTAAAATTTACATATATTGGCGAGGTAGTATTTAAAAAATTATCTAAAAAGTTCTCAGATTTCTTCTGTAATTTATATTGTACAGAAAATTAATTTATGATAATAATAAATTAAAGAATGCTTGACTTAAGCTGAAGTATATTATAATAAGTAATATATATAAATAAATAAAATAATAATGAAGTTTATTATAATAAATAATATATATATATATATATAAATAAAATAATCTAACTTAATATTCATTTTCTATATACGATATTAATGCAGTCTATAAATCTCCAGTTCTTGTTTTTTATAAAGTTAATATATTATGTATACTAGCTATATCTAGCCATCCATCAATCCAGCCAGCCATCCATCTACCCAAAAATCCCTTCTCTATTCCTTTTTACTTTGGAATAATTTCGTTAGTTTTCCATTTCATGTCAGCTTACCTATGTCTTTCATTATTATTCTATTCATTTCCTCCATCACATCTCTCGTCTCTCATGGCTCTAATGAGTGCCCGTCCGGAAGTTTCTATCTGCTGCTGGTCCTCGCCTCGTCGCCTCACCTCATGTTTCCTTCTTTCATAATTTTGCGCAACTAATAATTCTTGGCTGCTTTATAGTTCATTATCCATTTGGACACAGACCACGCACATCCGCTGGCTGTACGATTGCCATCGGCTCCTAGCTGAAGTGCTCTTCGGCCCTTCGGTGCGAGTCCCGACCGCCCGTTGCGTTTGCTTATTATTACAGTTCGTTCCTCTTGAGTGCCACCTGTCGTTCGAGGATCTCGAATTCGACTCTTCACTTCAATAACAATTTCGTTGTTGTTTTCCCATGAAACTACCGGCTGCAGTTGCCTTTTGTCAAGTGCACAACAACAACAACAACCATCTCTCTACCTGTCTCATGTCCTTTGTTGCCTTCCCTTTTGCACGCACTTTTTATGCACAGTTGGCTTGCTCTTATGTTTCCGCTCGTTGTTTTTAATGCGCGCTTCTTCTTCTTCTTCTAGCACTTATTCTGCCCTGCCTCTTCTAGTTGCCGCCTCCTGCGCTAGTTTGCTTCATTTGCATTACAAATCAGTTAAGAGCAAGTGAAAATCTGCGCGTGGCGACCTACTTTCACAGCTACCCCCAACTGCCTCCAGCCACCCCTAGTTATCCCCATCTACTTATCTGCTGCTACTACTGCAGCATCTTCCTCTTTCGCCTTTTGCTTTCACACACACACACACACTCACACACACATTCACATGTGTAAACAGCGCTCCTTGACAGCATTAGCCTGACAGTTTTAAGGGATTGTGTAGCCGTACACTGCCTGCGAGCAGTTTTCGCATACAAAATTCATGCACATAAATCGCGCTCACTGCGAGCCTCTCCCTCTACTCACGGAAGCCCTCGCTACATCCTTTTGCGCTTACATTTTTGTTTCCCACGTTGCAATAAAAAGCATACAAAAAATGGCTAAAAAAAATATATATAAATTTTTTCGCCTCTTACAAAAAACATTGCAAAACCCTTAAAAAATAAGCAGTAAGAAGAAGCGAAAAAAAATCCACTCAACTTCTTTGTATGAAATCAAAATCTTATATATATACGTATTTGTATTTTTGTTTTTCAACTTGCAGCTGCCCTGAGGTGTGGGCGTGGCTGCCGCCTTTTATACAGCTAAACTAATGCTTGTTTATTTCTCTCTCTCTCTCTCTCATTGCAGGTTCGTATTCACAGAGACACACACACATACATACACACAGATATATATATTCATCACTGTAAACAAGAACCGGGCAACTGGTTCCCATCTCACGAGCTGCGACCTCTGGAAAAGCCTGATGAATGCGCCTGCAGGCCAAGATCTGTTTTTCCCCTCGACTCACCCCCGCACGACCATTTGGGCATTTGAAATGTGCCGCGCGCGGCTTCAGTTTACAGTTTTTTCCTTTCAGTCTCTCAGTTTTTCATTTCATTTTTAAGTATTTTATTTATTTTCCCTCCTTTTACTGCATTGAATGTGCCAAAGCGGATTAGTTTTAGCGGCTGCGGCTGCGGCTGTGGTTGCTCGACTCGAAAATGTATTTTCATAACTCGGCGCATATTTCTTTTTAATTTAGTTAATGCAATCATGACCACTCCGCCCTCCCAGAATTAAATGCGCAAATTTATGGCATTTAATTAGAAAAAATAAAAGGATTTTGCAATTAAATTCTGCCGACAGCTGTGCCGCGTTACCCAGCGCACACTGTAAGCGGCTTAGTGCGCTGGGCGCCGCACCGCCCCGCCCCGCCCCGCCCCGCCCCCGGTTGCCGTCACGTTGCCAATCACAGCTCATCACGGCTCAGAGCTCAAAGCTCCGGGCTCATCGGCTGGGCAGCTCTCTAATCGGTCAGCAGGTGTTGCCCGACCAATTAGTCGTAAATCTCTTTTCTGTTAGCCCAACAATCCTGGCCCAACACTTTCGTCACTTTCACTTGCCATTCGAGTCTGGTGGCATGTGCCGCCAGAGGCTTTGGCCCAAAGCAGGTGACGTGAGTGGCTCAGTGTGTGAGTGTATGAATGCGTGAGAGTGTGTGCCATCGATTTTGTGTGTCCGGGCAGTTGCCTAAGGGCGGGCACGTCTTCTACTCTACATATGAGATTTGAGTTGAGAGTCGATTGGCTCTTGTCAAAAGTCTATGAAATGGGAGTAGATGCATGAAGTCGACATATAATATGGGCGGGTTTGTTATATATGTATTTAGCTAGTTATATATACAGAGATAAGATACATATAGAATATATATATAAGTCTTGCCTATATATTATGACTTCTTTTCTACTTCTATTTAGATAAGGCAAGTATCATACTGGAATTAATTGTTTGGCTCAGCATTTTATTAACATTAATATAATATATCTCCAAATTTTTTCTCGACTTCTTCATTTAAAAAAAATGAATGGTTCAAGTTTTTATTAAATTATTATAAAACAAAATTCTTTTCCGCCTAACATTTATCAACAAAAATATATATATAAATTAAATTGAATTAAATTTTGAAAGTGTTGTGCTAGCTTCTTTATAGAACATATCCTAGTCCTGCATGTCTGCTAGCCTCCAGTCTCCCATCAATTGCCAAAAAACAGTGTATTATACATTCGACCACAAGTGTTAGCCACATTTGCTGTACTTTCTGCATTTAATTTCCCCAGTGAGTGCAGGCCATTTCCTTGAGTTGGGCCCTCGACAGAATGCCCTCGTCAGCTAAGCAAAGGCATTAAGACGTGTTTAATCATGAGAGCAGAAACATGTCTCCGACATGTCAAATCGAGCAACTGGCGCCCTGAGAAAAATCTACCCAAAGCCATCCCACTCAGTCCCACTCGCCCGCCCCTGCCCCTGCCGCTGCCGCTGCCCATCCGTTTGCACCTCCATTCGCTGTAAGCCGATATCCAGCAAGAAGAGAATCGAGTTGAGAAGGCTGAGAACATGCCATCTAGCCAAATATCCGTTCACAGTGGGGCTCAATGGAGCGAAGCACGAAAAGCGTGTGTGGGAAACGAACTTTGTGACAACTTTTAATTACATATATGAGGAATTTCTGCACACATACATACTATACATACTATATATGAATATATATCACAGCTATGACATCATTTGATGAATGGGGCCTACCGAAACAACGGAAATGAGTTTGTGTGAGCCGACAGCACAGCACAGAAAAAGGGGCCAGAATAAATATTTGCCTAGGCATTAGACCCGAAAAATTTCATAACTCTGACTTTGACTTTGACTTGATGAAAATTGAGATGAAAATTGCTGTTGATATTGCTAGTTGCTGTTAGGCTGAGCTCGCAAATTAAGCAATTAGGCAAAATGTTTGATTAATTAACTGAGCGGAGCATTAATGAGCTAATGGAACACAATTTACATTGATTTCCACACACACACACACACACGTACACGCACATAATTGCCAATTTGTAAGCTGTTCAAGGTCATTTCACCACACACCAAATTTAACAGCGGGATGTACAGTCATTGAACTGGACAATTTGATAATACAGTGAAGCCTGACGGGGAGCGAAAACAATGATTGATGATGGTCAAGCGAAATTTGAAACAGTTAATGAATATTGTAGTATAAGTTGTTGTGCGTGAAGCCAATGTAAATACACTTTGCATAAATTTAACATTATAATTCATTCAGTTATAAATATTTGAGCTTATGATTTAAGAATCATTGATTTTTCATACAGTGAATCAAGAAAGAGTCAAAATGATTTACTGTGCCTGAAGTTAAATTTAAATCCATTATATAAAAAGTTTTAATGAACTTTACGAATGACGAGGTTTTTAAATGCTTTAATTATGCATGTGTGTGTGCCATGTTTATATATAGCCAAGCTCGCCTTATCGTTAAGTCATACCACTTTGAATTGATGCACAACTCATTCTTAAATTGAGTTTTTAGTAGTAAAACTTATGCAGATCTCATTCTGAAATTTCAGTTGATTCAATTCCATTCCCTTTCATCACTTTAAAACTAGTTGCTATTATTTTTATTGCTCTTCACTTTTTACAAACCTTAACTAAAGTTAATGATTTGAAGCACATGTAATTCAGGTTTTTAGAAAGTCTCTAAGAATATTTATGTATAAATAAATGACATATGGAAAGTCTGTAGAAACAGAAATTGCTGCAGCACAGCGTGCAAATTAGGCAATTTCTACTGTACATTTATCATTATTATTATTATTATTGTTGTTATTATCAAAGAGTGAGCTTTATTGTTGCTTTTTTTTCTGTCTGCGCGGATGTTGCGAGTTTGGTGAACTCGCAGCGAAAGATTGTTTCATTAGCCAACAGAATGAAGTAAGAAATGCGAGGAAACTCCAGAAGAACGGGGGGAAGCTGAGGCACATTAGAAGCAGAGCAAGAGGAAGGAAAGAGACTCCAATGGGCGGCCTTTTGCACATTAGACAAAGAGCAAGAAGAGATGAAGAGAGTGTGTATAGTGAGAGGCTGGAGAGCCCCAAGGGTTGAGGGGCGACGCACTCACACACATTGGATAGCCGCTGGGTAATTAAGCGATGTGGCAACGCTGCCGCTGTCTGCCACGCTGCTTGACTGTCTGTCAGTCTGTCTGCTCAGACGGCCTGCCAAGAGTTCCCATAATTTATGGCAAATAATTATAATAGTAACACAATGCACACATGAGCTTAGTCTGTGAGTGGAAGAGGGGGATAGTGAGACGGAGAGGGAGAGGGGGCCAAAGGCGCTTTGGCACTTGCTGCAAACAAAAGAGTCTTAAATTTTTTTTAGTTTTTGTTTTGTCTATTGCATTAGGCGCTGCAACTGCCGCATGAAGTTGCGCTTTGATTATGGGAAACAGCAAGAGGAAAAAAATGAAGTCGAGCCTCAGATTCAGCCACGTTTTTGTTTTTGTCTCCGGTGTTAACGGTATTCGCTAAAGCTAACTGCATTAGCTACTTTTGTTGCTGCTGCAGTCGCTCTGTTAATTATGCAAGCGGCCAACGATCGAGCCAAGAGTTCTGGTTCTGGCCAAGTCAGCAATTCCACTTGCCAGTGGCCAAGCAGCCCAGTCGTGTCTCAGGAAGTGGGCGCTAGGAAGTGCCAGCCCCCTGCCCCTGCGTGGCACCTGTTTGGCTGCAAGTCGAGTCTCTGAGCTAGAGAGAGAGAGAGGTAGAGAAGAAAAGACTTTGCGTCATTAATAAAAATGTCTGGCCAAGTCTTAGAATTTATGGCATGCTTGCCAGCAGCACTTTAACATGTCCCAGACATTAAAGCGGGTTTTGATTTTTTTTTTTTTTTTGCAACTGGCCTCTTGATTGCTGCTGTGTGGCCGCCACACAGCGCCTGTCAAACTGTATGTATGTGTGCAGTGAAATTGAATTTGCATAACTCCAGGGAAATGATAAGCTATTATTATGTGGCAAATTGTTGGCAGCGAAATTGAAAAGCAAAGTCAAGCATTTTAAAACTATTTGCGATGTTCTATGAATTTAATAATTTAATTTAAATTAACATAAATCTAAGAACTATAAGTAAAAGGATTTTCCTTGAAATTCACAATTTAATTTCTCATGCGCAGCTGGAATTCATTATTCAACATTCAATTTAGCATATTCTAATCGAATTGAAAGCCAATCACAGTTTATTATAATTTGATCAATAACAAATCAATTATTGAGCATATGGACGTACATACACATACTCGTGGGAGTCAGGTCGATGAATGTATTTCTTTTACAGCGATTCCTCCCAGCGGGGGCTGTCGTCTAATGCATTTGAAATGTTTTGCCTGCGGGCTCAGATTTATTGCGGCGCAAATGTTGCTGCCAATGCGTCAACTTTGAACTTTTGCCGCTGACACGCAATGGTTGCCCCACATACGCAGCTGTCGAGGCGAGCACACACACTAGTGTGTGTGTCTGTGTGTGTGTTTGCTGCTCATGTTTTATGCAGCGAATCCTTGGGGCCAGCTGCAACAGCGTCGTGCCATAAAACAATAAACGCGGCTTATAAAACGACAGCAAAAAGCAAAGGCAAAAAAAAGCAAAGGCAACAACACAAAACACATTGTCATGACAGTTTGGGCCAGGCAATTTACTATATAGTCATCATACTATATAGGGGCATATCAAGGGACAGCCCAGCTGGGAGCGAGGGCTGAGCGCTGAGCAAACAATAATTAATATGATTGTCACTCAGGTGGCGGCTAATCATAGTTCTCGCTGCCGACCTACAAAAGTTAACCCAGCTCTCACACACTCACTGGCTCTGAGGGGTTAGTTGAGTTTTGGGATGCAATGTGTCAGAGTGGGAGATATGGGTAGATAACCTAAATAAGCTGAGGTGATAACTAAAGCTATATAGTCTATGAATCGCTCAGTTGAATATCACAAAAAACCACAAAATAGTTGGCCTATATATTGCTTACTATAATATATCAATATGCGCATATAATCATAGAGTAGATTGATTTTCTATATCATATGCCCTTATATGAGTATATGCCCTTATATAATTAGAGTAGATTGATTTTCTAAATTATATATGCCCATATATCGGACAGCCTTAGCCAGACTAGATCAAATATCAGAAAATTAAGAGGAAGAAACATCGTCTCTATATAATCCATTTATTTATGAATGCTAGATCAGAAATATGTTTGTTCATGTGCAAGAACTTCACATTTTATTCCTTTAATAAATTAAATCTAAATCCATTCATAGATCTAATGAATGTTTATTTGAAAACCTTAGTTTTTTTCTAGCCAACTCTACTCAGTTAAGCAGTGTCCTAAAACCTAGTGAAAATTCAATAAAAAAATCGTAATCTGATATTAAAAATTTATTAACTCTTTTTATATTGTGCAAAACTCTGCAATTATAAATCATCTTCGCATCAATATTTCATACAGCCGTTAGCCCCCAAATTTCTGGCTAGAGTATTGGGACTTCGACATGTCCATGATTCAGCGCTTTATTCTAGTTTTCTTTTTATTGTGTCAACTCATGGCACACATTTAATACCATTTGGCTGTTCCTAAAGCTGTCAATAAAATTTGTGTCACACGCTCGCTTTGCTGCTCCTCTCCGCTGCTCAGGGCAAAGCCCGTCAGTTAAGCGCTATTGTTCGCTTATTAGTTTGGCCCAGAATTGACGTCAATTTCAGTTTCAGTTTCAGTTTCGGTTTTGGTTTCGGTTTCAGTTCGCTTTGGCTGCCACAGGAAGCGAGCCGTTCAATCATTTGCCCCATCCACCACCGTCCCTACGGCGGAAGGATGCATTTTGTGGTTTGAGCCACGCTGCTGGTGGTTGCCGAGGGCCTCTCACTCGAGTCTCTGCTCTTCGTCGACTTCAGCTTCGGCTTCTTTTGTTGACTTCTCACGCGCCCACTGGCTGCTTCCGGCCAGTTGTCAGACGTGGGATTTTGTTGGACTTCCTTTGGTTTTCTCTCTTCCTCTCTCTCTCTCTCTCTATATAGCTTTCTCCTTCCATTTTTTTATTAATTGCATTTTGCTCGCCTTTTTGGCCAACAGGCCAAACTGACAGCTCATAACAGCTGCCAATTTGTAATTTTATATGTTGCGGCTGTCGTTAGTTTGCTTGTTTTTTGAGGCCAGCTGGCACGTGCCACCGCATCCTGCAGCAGCAGCAGCAGGTGCGGCAAACAGGATACTGCATTTTGCAGTTTGTAGCAAGACAAGAAAATATAAGACTGAAGCCAAATATTTATTGACGTTTCCATTAGACTCTTTGTAAAAGGAAGAATGTATAAGTAGCAAAAGCTTAAGTGAGCTTAGACAGTTTAAGTGTTTTATAGTGACGGTCAGTGTTGGTTAAGTTACGCAGCAATTGAACCTAATACTAGAGTACCTTTAACAACCTTTGCACATTTGCCTACAACTGCTCTGTACTCTGCACCGTTAGACGTTCAGGTCATGTCTTTTGCTGCAGTCAGAAAACACGCGCTACACCTGCCATAAAAACGAAAACAAAAAACTCATTTAGATTAAAGATCGTTTGGCGCATGCCACAAGAAACGATTTAATGCGCATCTAGTGCAAAAAAGAAAAAAGAAAAAAAAACCGAAACAGAAAACTGTGTTCACCTTTTGGCTGTAAACTGTCACAGCAGCGGTAAAGAAAAAGGCCAAGCAAGTCGTTGACTTGGTCAGCGGCTTAATGACTGCAGCACGGTTCAACGAACTGCCCAGTGGCTGTCCAACTGTGCTGCGTACTGACCCCAATGCGTAATACGCTTTCAATAACCGAACAATAAGCAAAACTAAAATTGCCTGCCAAATCGACTGAAAGCTTTTTCCTCTAATTAGTCTTCAGCTTCACACAAGTTTGTCTCTCCCTCTCTCGGTCTCTCTTGCTTTCTCTATCGCGCATTTTTATTAATATTGTGTCGGGCTCATTATTAACCCATTAATGGGCCTAATCTGTTCGGCACGTTTGGCCATTTTACGAAAATTAAACAAATTAACTTAAGCGACTACAGCAAGAGCAAGAACAACACTTGCTCTTGGCCATAATTGGTAGACTCACTCACTCTCTCCACCTCACGCTCACTTACTATCTCTCTCTCTCTCTCTCCCTTTGGCTTTGTCACTCTCTTGGGGAGTTGCCGTCATCGCTGGCCAATGGAATGTTCATTGGTTAGGTCATCGCTGTGGCGCGAACTTTACGAAACAGCAAAACGGCTAGGGGTTGAGTTGTGGCCAAAACTGCGAGAGGAGCTGGCTCATGGGGGGAGGGAGAGGGTGTTCAAGCGAGTTTTGTAAGTAATTTGTGCGCAATTAAACCTAAAATAATTTGACTACAGCGTCCAGCAATGAGCTAAGCACTTTAGTTTGATGAGTTTCTGTGCACGGCATACAACACTGTTTAGTTTATTTATTTTTGGGAACTACATTACTTCGAATAATGCTTTGCTAACGTATATTTTTTTGATGCAGTTCGTCTAGTTGAATTAATTAATAATAGTTCTTGTATGTAACTGCACTCATTTGTAGAGCTTTGCAACACTGATTTCGGACTGTTGGCAAGTGAAATATTTCGTACAGTAGCAAAGCTGCGTTTCTTATGATTTGTTTTCTCCATAGGCAATGCTTTTCAACACTGTTTAATTTTCTTTTCCTAGTACACTTTCCAACACTAAAACTAAGGTGCACTTTTTGAATCTAATCACACTATTTTTCAACTCTGACTTTAATTAACTGATTATTGTATGACCCATATTAAAGCTGACATTTTGCAACACTGCATTTAAATGATACTTGCTTAATGGTCACACCTTTTGTTGTGTGCACCAATATGGTCGCACTTAACGGCTGATCTGCATAAGTGGCTTTAAAATAAGCTCAGGGTCTTAGCTCGCAATTCTCGTTGTCTTTTGATGATGGCTTAACCCAGTTTGGGATGCACTGAGCTGTTTAGCATGATGCCAGGTTATCTCTAGCATTGTTTTTGCTCATTTGTATTTTATTGTTTCTTTTCTTTATGAATTTTTGTGGCTCAAACTCGTTTCGCCAGCTCATTTGATACGCTCTCGTTTCGCGACGAATATGTCAAAGCTATCATCATTTTGCACGTCAGCAAACAAGTTGGGCCACTCCGCCAATGATCCGCTCACTTGTCAGCCTTCGGCAGACAGCGCGGCATGGGTGGGAGTTGGCGAAGGA
The DNA here is from genome assembly GCF_054131105.1 of Drosophila navojoa. Classification (NCBI taxonomy): domain Eukaryota; kingdom Metazoa; phylum Arthropoda; class Insecta; order Diptera; family Drosophilidae; genus Drosophila; species Drosophila navojoa. The sequence goes on along the minus strand of NC_142891.1, from coordinate 16,238,819 downwards.
GGGGAGGGGGCCAACTATTTCGTAGCTGTGTTTGGGTTAGGTTTTAAGCATTTGCACTTGAATCGATTGTCATGCTCAAACGGTTCGATTTGTTGCTAGGGCATATCTATGTCAGAGCTAATTTCTATAGCCTTATTAGAGCAAATGCCAACGCACGCACACAGAGGCAGGCGCAGAGGCAGAAGCAGAGGCACACGGATATTGCATTTACATAGACAGGCGCTTTTCACACACAACTTTTCTCATGGCAGCGAAAGTTGGCAGCAAACCGCTGAGCGAGCCAACAAATAACAATAAACAATGCTTTTCCGGCGTGCCGCAGAGAGAGTGCAACATGCCAGGCAACTTTTTTTCGGTTTCTGCTTCTTCTTTTTTGGCCAACAAAAGAAAAAACAACGAAATTCGACAAGTGTCGAAAATGCTGATGATACAATAAATACCCTATAAGTAGAAGGGAGTTGACGATAATTGCAAATTATATTCCTATTAAATTAAAATGCTACTTAAATATTTTCCATATTTTATTTGCAATTTATTTAATTACTATTATATTTTAATGAATTTTAAATGTATAAAACAATTTTAGATCTTAGCTCGCAAATTGCTTAACTAAAAATCTAGAGCATATGAAATATATACCATACAGTATATATATAACAATTAACTTAAATATCTTTCACATTTAATGATATGCTATGGAAATTTAATTATATTGCCAAAACTTTCATGACTACTCGGAACTGGTTTCCATAAGCCCATTTCCATGACAGCTTTTGGCAATTAACTGCTTTATTTTCACAGCTCTCTGGCCACCCGTTCGACCCAATTTGGTTAATCAAAGGGCATTAAAACCGAGCTTCCAGCAGAGTTTCGGCCAACTTATTGCCGCGTAGAACTATTACAAGGCCATGGGGCTTATAGCCGTGGCTAGAGCTGTTGTTGTTTTGCTGTCTGGCATAAATTAAACGTAAGGTCATCGAAGCGTCGATAGATGAACAAAAACAGAAAATAAAAAATAAAAAAACGCAAGAAAAAAAGAACAAAAATAAATACATAAAACACATCCACTAACAACAGTTAGTAACGGCACAAAAGCAGTTAAGTTCGAGAATACAATGCTGCAGTGCAGCCACAGTTTGAGGAGCAGATACATAATTTATCAATCAGGTTGAAAGAAAGAACAAAACGGAGCAGAACCTCTTGACTCGCTGAAGCTAATCGGCGATCAGCCAATGAAACCATTAAAATGGCTATGCAAAAGCCAAACCGAAAGAAAGAGAATAAGAGCAAAGCGCAGAGCTAAAAGAGTTCTCAGGCAGGTGGATAAACCGCGATTGATAATATGCTAATCAAATGTGCCTTGAAATCTGCCACGCCTCTGCAGAAATAATTTATTCATTTGCGTATTTTGTTTGCCATTTTTCGTTTGTTGCTTTTGCGAATCATTGTAGAGCCGCAATTCTCTATCCGCCATTTGGTATTTGGCATTTGCCATTTTGCCTCTCGTAATCGCTCGCATGTAAACAATGTTTTCCGCTTGTCATTTTTCCTCTGGCTAGCTGAAAACTGAAAGTTGACTCGCTAACTGGTTTCACCCACCAAAGCAAACCGAATTCTGGCTTGTGGCTTACTGTAAGCCGAGCTGTTAGCAGCTCGCTCTTAAGTGCAGTCGAAGCTTAGGCTTTGTGTAAACAGATCAGCCAGCGGGGGGCCATATAATCAGCCAAAGAAACCTTAGATGCCCTCCGTCTGTCACTCTCCCCCTCTCTCTCTCTCCCTCTGTCTCTCTCTCTGTCAGTTCCATTGAAAGTTTTAGCCAAGTCATCAGAAATGCAACTTACAACTAAGCCAAGGCTGCTGCAAAGTCACAAGCGAGCGGCCTTTCTGAAGCCAGTTCTAATGGCATGTGTTGTTCCATGCATGCGAAAAGGTAAGCGCTTATGCACCTGCCCAGCCAAATTAGTTAGCTTTGTTCCTATATATGCATAGAATATATATAATTATTCATTTGTTATACACTCATGCACTATATACTATTATTAGATATTTCTGTTATACTTTTGTTATTGAAGTGCTATAATCATGCACTATTTGTATCCAGGCATTTCTCTTTCAATAGGTGATTAATCTTAACTAAGCATTCCCATTGTTGTACTACAGAACTTTTTCTTCAGATGGCTTTCCTTTATAGATATAACAATGCCTGTTATGACATAATATTTTCTTTGAGAACATTTTGATTGTTTACTCTTTCATCATACTTTTATTATAAATAAATCAAATACATTTCGATTTTATTGTTGTATATAATGAAAAAAAAAAGGCATTTTATATTTACAATAATATTATATAAATATTTATATTATATTTGAGCAAGCACGCGATATGTGAATGCGGGTTTTACTCATAAAATTCTCTAATGGCTGCAGCTGAGCAAGAGTAGCTTAAAATAGTCTGAGAGTAAAACTGCAAAATTCTTGAAAGAGCTATACAGACTTGCACACATAGTATGTGTTAAATATTATTAATTTATTGTTCATATTCAACGTCATCAATGACATCAAGTCTATATAAATGCATATTAATATAAAATTATTAAGAGGTTTTAGTTTTGGTTCCCAAGGTCTATTATATATAATCAACATATATTTATATATTATATAATATATTATCATAATTATATATAATACATTGCAATCATATATTATATATATGATTATGGTAAGATGTTGATGATGATGTATATATAATTGTGATGATGACCTAAAGCTTGTAAGATACACCTTACAAATATTGTACAAAAAGTACATATTTAGTTTAAATTAATAAAATTCAAATAAATTCTGCACTAGCATTGCTGAACATCAATTTAATTTCTATTATCGAATACTTGCTTCTTTTATATTTCAGTTGCCTGCCATATGGCACTTCTCTACCCATTTATTAATAAAATATTGTTTGATTGAAGTCTTCAGCGCTTTTCTAAGAATCAAGTCTGTGTTTAGTCATTTTTTTTTTTTTCGTAATTCACATTCTCAAATTCCATTCAATTGTTATTGGCATGCTCAAGTTTAGCTCTGTGAACAAGTGCAATTTATTGCCACATATTTCCGAGTAATGTAAAGTCTTTGACATCAAGTTGGACAGAGTTTGAATGGATATTGCTTCTACATATCTATATATCGGAATCAATTTATAAGTAAATATTTAAATTTAAAACTCATTCATATTTCATAAACTCTGATCGCTTTTACAGCTCATTTATCAATTCATTTCAATAAAATTCCATTTATGTTTAGCTATTTTTCTAAAATCCATTTCGCACTCACTTGACTCGGACTTTTGGTAATCTGTTGATTTGGCATTGCTTGAGAAATAATTACTTCTGCTTCTTCTTCGCGGTACTCGCGATATGAATCTTCTTTTAACACTTGTCAATTTGATTTACGGCCATAATATCCACCACCAGCATAGTGAACCACATGATCGTTTATGTGACCTCAATTTGGATATGTAAATACATTACTCTGCAGATCTACAACAATTTAAATAACAACAACAACAACAAAAAAGCCTTGACTGTAGTTCAATTATTAATCAAATCTGTGTTTTGTTGCTTTTTGTTTCGTTTCTCATTTTGCTGTTGCTAATTGAATTTTTGTTTTTGTTTTTTTTACATCTTTGCCGAATATTCGTTTTCGATCTTTTCAAACGGCAAGCGAAAATCCAAGCCACAGAGCCAAGGCTTAAAGCCGTCGCGTGTTTTTTTTAAATAAAATAAAAAAGATAATGAGATAGAGACAAGAAACCAGCTATAGATACAAAGCAACAAATGCTTAAGCTACAGCCGCCACAGGTTCCGGTTTTTTTTTCGATTTTTTTTTTTCTTGTTTTGCTTTATATATGTTCATTTTAGTTGTTTTTTTTTTCTGTAAGGCTGGGAAAGAAAGTCAATTCGTAGATTTTCTAAATGAAATGCTCGCAATGTTGTGTTAAAAAATTCATTAGCCCCAACAGCTAAGGCAACAAACACAAAAAAAAAAAAACCAAAATAAAACAAAGCTCGAGGGAAGCCCTAAAGCAAAGCCTATGAAAATATGTAGTTAACACGCCCTCACCTGCCACGCCCCTAGCTCATCAGTCAGACGGCGGCTGTGAACAGTTGTTGTTGCTTTTATTTTTAACTTTTTTTTCACTTGGTCTTTTTTTTTGTTTTTGTTTTTTTGGCTGCTTCTCTTGAATTTCTTCATAAAAATTTCGTAAAAAGAAAGTTGCCACAGTGACTGCCAAACTGTAACGCACCCAAAGCCACCAAAAAGCGTGAATCATGCTGAATTGTTTGCCGTGTGTTGAAAGTGTTAACTGCATTGCATAGTAAACATGTAAATATATATATGTAAATATATATATACGTACATGCAAGTGTGTGCTCATAAGATATGGATATAGATATAAGCTTTATCTATTTGCAGTTTGTGCTTTGTTTTATTTTATTTCGTTTTATTTTGCTGAACTAAACCAAATTTTCGGACGCTTTTGCTCATTGCTTAATTTTGTTTTGTTTTTAGTTTTGTCTCTCTGATTTTTGTTTGCATTTCACTTTGTCTGTGCGGCCCGGCCTGTGGGGCAGTTATCACAGTAGCTGTCAAAAAGTCTCGTCTAGGCTTTTTGTTTGCCTTTTATTAATTGCTGTGGCACATGCAACAACAAACAGCATGCAGCATGCAGCATTCAGCATGCAACATGCCAATCTTCATCAATGCATCTGCCTCATCTCCCTCTCTGCAGTGCATTGACTGATTGCAGCCACTGTTGCTTTGCATTGCGTGTCTTCAATTTTGTTCAGCAATTTTCATTATTGTTGTTGTTTAATAATTTTATGCGCTGTTAATTTATTGATGTATTTACAACAGTTTATTCAATTTTCAATTAATATGGTTGCACACAAAAATTTAGCAACAATTTCTGACTCGATTTTTCGCTTCTTTTCACAGTTTCATAAATATTTCACACGTTTACTAATTTGTTAAAATTGTTGCCAGTCTCTTGCTCTGGATCTCTGGATCAGAATATATAGCATCTGCTCCAACTCCTTTTGCCCTTTGCTTATAGATGATTTCCACACATTTTCAATGAGTCAGCAGCAATCCCAATCGAATCTGTGCCATAAAATAGTTTTTCACAGACAACCCGAAAGGCATTAAGCAGTCATAAATAAGTCCACAAATGTCTGGCTGCTGCAGGGATCGTGTGCTATATATACATATGCATGCATATACATACATAAATATATCCGTACATATACATACATATATTCTGTATAAGTAAAAGTAAATCTGTATGCTGCATGTCTGGCTTCTCCAGTCGTTCGTCGATCCATTGCAAACATAATGCAGCCAATAAGTCCCAATGGCGCCCAGGCACAACGCGTGGCGGATGAGGGAATGAGGGGTAGGAGCGGTGCGGTGCGGTGCTGTTGCTCTGCACTTGTAAGCAATCGTTCGCTAAAAATACAGCGCAAAATAAATAAGTGCATTTGCAATTTGCGGCAATTGTCGCCGCGGCGGCTTACAGTTTGACAGGCACACAGCAGGCGACAGTTGCAAAGGCAAAAGATAAACGATGTGCAGGTTTTTGTCAGCTGCGAGGAGCCGGACGTGCGTTGACCCACATTGTGCACAGCCGAAAAAACTCAAAACTAAAGCAACCAACGCGAATATGCAAATAGTCAGATACATACGAGTTATGCACACAGATACAAATGCAGATACAGATACAAACAGAGACAGACAACTACAACTACATGTATCCATAGTCGAGCGAGAGAGTCGAGCGCATAAAAGTGAATGTTTGCCTGATGATTTTTGTGGGTTTTTGTTTCGTTTTATATCTGGTTGGATGACGCCAACGCTGGCAGGCGGGTGGTCAAACACAGTCAGAGTCAGAAAAAGTCAGAAAGCGACAGAAAGCTCTCAAATCTCTCGCCGGCTCATCATAAATCAATCAAAATGTTGGCAGACAAATAGTCGCTATAATAGTCGCTGAATATTCGAATTTGCGGTGCTTTAAAAATATATATATATATATGGACTACTGAAGGGTTTAAGCTGATGGGCTGAAATACTCGGCGTGAATTTATTTGCAATCGTTGCTACACGTTATGTGTAGAGCTGTGTAATTTTGTGGCATGTTAAAGAAATTAAAGAGTTATAATTTAATATTACGCTCTTGAGATAGCAACATCATTAAGGAAATTCATTTGGCGGTTATTTTAGAGCTTAGGCAATAGGGAGAAATGTGTGTGCTCTGGATTTGCTATTTCAACAGATGCAAATATCGTTAACTTTGAAATTAGACCGTGAGAGTACGGATGAGTGCATGGAATGTCTTTTTGTAACACGAAATTAATAGAGTCAGTTATCGACAACTCTTTAGTAAGGCTGCCTGCATCTGAGACCATCGATAACTTCTGATAGTTTGCTATATTGATAGTTGCCGTTATCGATAACTTCTCTAGAATCTTTTATTTCATTCATATACATGAATAAAGATCTATTAAAATTTCGTGAAAAAACATTAATGATCTATAATTAATGTAATTATCTCATATTCGATTTATAGTTTCTATTAATAAGAGGCCTTGACTATGGTTAATTCGGCCTCAAATGATGATTAGCTTCTTCCATAAGTTTTGTGTATATAAACTCTTTTATTTTCCTCTTTAGCTTGGCTCAAATTCTTTAAATTTCTTAATATATTTTCCAGCTTCTATTGCGCAGCAGCTGGTCTCCATAAAATGACTTAGTTTACATACCTAAAGTGGCATAATTTGAGCACCCTTGCCTTAACAGTAACCGTGCACTCAGCACGAGTGTGCACTCACTATTCGCAGTCAGTGTGAAAAGCAGCTCAGGGCCAAACAGCGGCAGCAGCTAAAGATTTACCTGCCCCAGCTGACCCGAAAGTACCAAAAGCCAGCCCCAAAGACCACCTCCCGCCACCCACTCGATGCTCCACTTATAGGGTTGGGCAGTGCAGGGTTGCCAACGTCATGAATGATGCAAATGTGCGCATTCGCATTTGTTTTGCCTACGTAAATAGCGACGCGTTCCGATTTCGTGTGCCTGATTCTTGTTAAATCAATAGAAAGGCGACTGCGACTGCGACTCTGACTGGAGCGCTGCTGTGGGCGTGGCCAGCACTAATTGCCCGCCAGCTGTATAATTAACAGTTGTATAAAGAAGTGCGAGCTGTGTCAGAGTTGCCAAAGTTATGACAGACGGGGCAGCAACAATACGAACAAAAAAAAATTGCTTATAAAGGAAACGCTTTGCTACAAATTCTCAGTAAATGTCAGGTAATGTCAGGTGGCCCCACTGCCCCGCCCTGGACCCAAGCGCCTGCTCCTGCTGCTGGAACAGATTACAAGTTCATAGCGACGCGATTTATTTTTTTGCTGTTTTGCTGTTGCTTTTGCTTTTGTTTTTTAGCTACAAGTTGGCTTCTAGGAAGACGTTAGCAACAGCAAGCAATGCCTTAGTTGTTCCTGTTGTTATTGTTGTTGTTCATGTTTCACGCTTCGTTGCCAAATTCTCAGCAGAACGTGGGACAAGCTACAGCAGAAGCAGCAACAGCGTCGCCTCTTAATTCCCAGTTGAAAGCCAAAAGTCTTCGCTTCGGTTGCCGCCCTTTTGACTGCCATCATCTCTCTCTCTCTCTCTCCTTCTCTCTCTCTCTTTAACTTGGATCGACTTCATCACACGCGCAATTATTTTATGAGAAAAACAAACGAAGCGCAGCGGGCAACAAACAATATGAAAGAGGGCCAAAGCCCATCTCTCTAGCCAAAAGGTTGGGCAAGCGCCTGAGCTCAACTTTTTTGTCAGCTGTTTGTAATTTAAATGCGCAACTTACATAAAACTAAAAAATAATGTCGAAGAAGCAGTAGACGCAGCCGCGCCACCTCAGCCGGCTCTTGAGGCACAGCATGCAACGCTGCTGCGCGCCCTCAGTTTGTGCAGCCAAGTGGAAACGGCGCAGCTTCAATGCACATGCGCAGGCAGCTCCGAAAAGGGCTCAGATAGGGGCCACACAAAGGGGCCGCAAGGGCCATTCAAATGAGTTCGCTGATTGACGCGCAGTGGCCAAAGCTCAAGACAAAGACGTGAGGCAAAAGAAATGCGACCGGGCACAGTGGTGCAAAGCATTGTTGAATGGATTATATCACAATTAATTGGAGCAAACGCTTTTTATGCTAATCAAGTCTAATGCAGAGCAGTAGCAAAAAGCTTTTAGTTTTGACGTTTTAAATTTTTTTAATTGAATTAAAACCTTAAACAATTACAAGTTATAAATATTATTATTTAATTCATCATAATTTTATATGCATTTATTAAATTCAAAAAGAAAAGCAAATGTCACAATAAATTTTGAAATTTATTTAACTTTTTAATTATTTAAAATATAAAAATTTGATTAATTATATATACACATATTTTTTTTATTGTTTGATTTTATTTTAATTTAGTTAAAGAATTGCTTTTAAAGACCCACTGTGCCTGCGATCGCTTACAGTTTGACAGCCAGCCGCTTCCCAGCTCACAGAACCATGACAAAAAATTAAAGAAGAAAAAAAAGATGAAGTAGAAAAAGCGCAGTAAAATATGACGTGCAACATGAGGTGAACCTGGTCGCTGAGGGTTCTTCCTCCAGTCTAGCCGTGGGCGTGAGAGTACTTTGCCAGTTTGTTGTTGCCTTAATCAAATGGTTGCATCTAATTTGATGCAGCGCACACACGCAAACGGCAAGGCAGAGTGAAAGAGAGAGAGAGAGAGATAGAATGGGGGAGTCACAACAACTCCTTCATTATGCAAATTTTGTGATGGGTTCATTGCGCACAAATTGGGTCAAAGTTGGCACATGCAACAACGCGTTGTTGCAGCCAATTAAAAGCTGCCACACAAATTTAAATAACAATTTTTCTTAATTTTAATTTTAAGCAGCAGCGCAGCAGCGGCTATTTTATTTTTAGATCCGCTGCTAACAAATTGTTTATTAAGTAATTAAAAATGTTTTGAAAATCAATCAAGCGCCTTGCATAAGTTTTCCATTCGGTTTGCTTGCGGATTTTCCAAATATGGCTAGCGCCTTTCGCTTTTTTTGGCTAATGAAATTGTCGCAAACAACACAAAAAAAACAACAACAATTCAACAACAAAGCAACAAATGCTTCAAGTTGCCTTAAGTGGTTCGTTGTTTTGGCATTTGGTGTTGGATAAAACGTTAAGTAAAGTTAATAAAAAAAAAAACCGTAATTTATGCTACTCAAATCGCCCCCAACTATGGCTACCTAAGCAGTTCAAACTGTAAGCGTTATTGCACTTTGATGTGTCGCAGTAATGAGCTGCGGGCAGCTCAAACTGTAAGCAACAGCATCTCAAACTGTGCTCGCTAAAACTCATAAAGTTTACTCTCAAATCTAATTGGATTCACCGTCTGATTGCATCTGGTTTATGAACGTATATGTACACACATATATACAACTCTATATAAGCATATTTCTAGGAATTCGACTGCTGATTACTTGGGTCAGCTTTTATGTCAAATCTCTTAATGAGCAAAGCGCATGACGAAGAATGCGATAAGAACTCGAGCAGCATAAAACCCTTTAGAAGCACATACGTGCTTCCACTGCACACAGAGACAGAGCCATACAAATATATATGTATATATATATACACATATAGATGTGTGTTAATTGAATGTGTGAAAGCGTTTAAAAGCAACTATTTTGGCATTTAGCTCACGTGCAGCGAGCGTTACGAACAACACAAAAACAAAACACAAGCCAACAAAAATAAAAAGCATTTGGTATAAACTGTAAAAGCTACTTTTAATATCTCTCTCGAAAAAAACTGTTGGCAACAGCCGTGAATAAAAGGTTAAATTGGGTTAAAGAGGGAAATGCCTAAATTAGGGCTAAATAGGAAAACTAAAGCTAAGACTAAAATATGTATATGTACATAATTTTATATGAGATAAAACCTAACTTAAGGGAAGTCTATAGATGCAAATGGACTTAGAATATAAAGTCATATATATGGTTATTTGATTGAATGATTGACTGTCAGACTGACACTGAACGATTGATTGATAAATGTATTAGCTGACTAGTAATTCTTTGAATGAGTGATTGAATGCTTGATTTTCATATAAAACCAATCTAATTGCTAAAGAGATTGACTGAATGATAGTCTAACTAAGACTTGATTGACGAACTCTATGATTGTGTGACTACTTGTTGATTGATCTACTGAATAAGTGATTGATTGACTGAGTATGCTTGGCCAACACATTCGCTGCCTTGCTGACTAATTGATTTATTGCTTCATAATCAACATACAGTTCAAGTCCTCATAGATAAGAAATCCATAAAGCGTATGCCATAAAAAAATCTATAAAAAATATATAATTAAGATTTAAGTATCTAATAAAAAGTTGTATATGGAAAGATACTGCATGTATGTATAGTATAGAAAGAAATTGAACTTTAACTTTTGATATTTTGATTCATAGGCAAGAACTGAAGTCCTAATCAAATTTCATGCTCAACTTCAGATTGTACTTGAGATCTTAATAGAATTTCATGCTCAGCTAGATCATACTCCATAATCACGACTCTTGAGTTCAAACAGTTTGACAAGCACCGCATTGATTTATTTGCCAGCGTGCTTGATTTATGCAACTTTGATTTGAAATATTTATGTGGAATACATTTTCAAATGAAATCAGCATGCGATATATATATATATATATATATATATATATATATATATATATATATATATATATATATATATATATATATATATATATATATATTTGAGAGCTATGCATATATGGTCTATAATATTTATCACTTCATGGCTCAGCGCCGAGGCAAGAATCAGTCGATTGCAACGTGTTTATGTCACAGGCTCCCAGCACATAAATCAAGTCCAATACAAGTGTGGGTGGAATTCTGTTTTTCTTGTCGTTTTTCCTTCTTTTTTTTGACTTAGCTTTTGTCGCCAACTCTCAGCCCAGAAGTTGAGTCTAGGGCGTCGACTGGCACTTTGCACGTGCGTGGCGCATATATATATATGTGTGTATATATATGCAGATATCTACATATGTGTGTATATCGCCTGCATATATCAATCACTTGAGCTGGCTTGCAACTCTTTTTACGCTTCGCCAGAGTCATGTGCCACACTTTCCAGCAACAACAACAGCAACAACAACAATAGCTAGAAATGTGCGCTGCATAAGTGATGAAAGCCCAAAATGAGTTTGACAAGCGCTGGCTGTCAAACTGTGCGCACAGATGGCTTCCTGTGCGCTTTGTTTTGCACACACACGCACACACACATACATATACACATACACAGGGCTGCCTTACCCTTTAGCATCTGGCATCTGCCTGTGTCTCTATTAGACTTTGTTTTCATTTTATGCCAGGCAAAAGATTTCAACGCCCCCGCAGCAGCAGAGGCAGCAGCAGAGGCAGAGGCAACGACAGCGGCAGCAAATGCAAAATGCACATTTTTAATGATGGGGGCCCTGCACTTGAGCCAACGGCAACAATAACAACGACAACAGCAGCACAAACAACGTTGTTGACGTTGGCGTCTCGCACAGGATGTGCCACAGAGTTGGGGCAGCTGGGGCACGGGTAGCAGGAGTTGGGGGAATGCTTTGCCTTGGGGCTGGGCCATCAGCCGTCAGGGTCTGCCTGCCCTTCGACTTATGCAAAACGTCTCCACGCTTTGTTTTTATGGCCTGTTCAATGCAGTCAGGGGATTCCGTCTTGTCTGATGGGCACCGTCTCCTCTCCTCGCCATCTCGGCTGCCGCCTCTACCCCACTAACCTCGAAAATTGCCACATTTGGCCTTAAAGTTTTGCGTTTGTGTAACACTTTTCTCTCGCCATCTCTTGCTCTCACACACTATCTGTCTCTCTCTCTCTCTCTCTCTCTCTCACCCGCTCTGTCTCTATTCGTAATCCGCTTAAGTTCTCAAGAATCGGCACAGCCTCATAATGAGCACAGCGCGATCATCATAATTGTCGAACGTTGTGCTTTCGTTATGCTTTCGCTCCGCTTCTTCTTCCTCTTGATCCCCATTCATTAGATTTTCGTTTTTCCGGTTGTGTTCTTAATACTTGAGTGGCAGCCTCTACCCTCACACATATCTCATCGCATCTCTCGCCACTCCATTCCAGCTAGCTATGCGAGTTTAATTAGACCAAAGAGGCAGACACTACACATCTTCAACATCTTCAAATCTCATCAAATTAGACGCCGCAGCGTAACTTGACACATTCTCCCCCTCCCACCTGAACCAATTAAGCAAACGATTCCCTGTGCCACTAGCCACTCCTGTTTTTTTGCTCTGATGACTCATTCCGCCCCAAATCGCCAGCCGATAAGCCCAAGTCCAGACAGACGTCTGTCTGATTGCCGCAACTGTTTAGCCAATCTATAAAGCAAATGAAGCCAGCTAAGCGTGTGACAAAGGAAGCTCAGTTGGAAACCCTCCCTTTGGCCGGTCCCACTAGCCGCCTCTCGAGTTACCACAATATAAATTCATATATATATATTTGCTTAATATATGAATTTTACCTCTGCTATTGCCACATTTAATGTTGAAAGTCGTGCAGCATTTGCATAATCAATTCACACGCTGCTCTATTAAATGCGGTTGAATGCATTCATTTCAATCATTTAACATTCAGCAGTCAACACTCAACACTCAACGCTCGACCGTATGCGAGATGACAATGCACTCATTAGTGGTCGGCAAATGCAGCAAATGCAGCAGCTGTAAACTGCATTTAAATTGCACTTACAAAATAAACATCGTGTGGAAATGTGCACCAAATCGTCGACGTTGACCTCGAATGAAACGGACGCATTCAGGGCCTGGCGATAAAACTACAATCTCACAATCTCTCAATGCGCCCTATGCACAGCATCCGACGACTGAGCTAATAAATTCGTCTTGACTTGTAGAATAAACAGAATATTATTGGACAGAAAATTGTGTTTTCCTCGAAATATCAATAAATATGACATTTTGTGGTTTATTGCTTTATTAAGAAATGCCATAACTAACTTTTACTGAGTGGAAGTGACTGCGTTTATGGGAGTAAATAGAGAACGTAAAGATAGAAGCGGCTTGTTTGATATACGATGTGTATATACATATGTATATACATTTGATATATGGGTAGAAAGTCTCACCTAGTTTCCTCAAGTTCCAACTAACTGATGCTAACATCTCGTTTGCTACATATATATATAAAAGCAGGAATATTATCGCTTAGCTTAACGTATTTTATGCCTCTCTATATTATCCTCTCTTATGTAAAGAAAAATCGTTGGAGGATTTCCTTCATTCGTATCTTGTATAGTTTTCCTAGGTGCAGCTAATCAAATTCCTAATAGGGGATAAAAACGATATTTGACATGTTTCAGTCGATATCATTTTAATATAGGATATAGAATATTCTAGGACATAGAAAACCCCTCAAGAACTGCTTTCCATCTCCCATAACTACTTCCTTTCCACAGCCTCAGGCAATCTATTTATCTTACATAAATATTTCCGATAAGACAGTAAAGAACTATGAACAGCTATGCTTAACTACAATTATCATTAAAAATGCGTATCTGCTAACCTTGCCTAGTCTCTCTCATACAACTAAAAGACAATAACCTTCAGACTTGCCCTCTCAACTCGAGGGATTCTCAATTCATTTATCCCTAATGACTCGGTCAATCGCGCAATCTGTGAGCACATATTGCACAGCAGTTGCATTTGGCAGCCAGCAGACTCTTAAATCAAGGCACGAACTATCGATGAACCCGAAAAGACCTAGCACACATGCACAAACGAGCGCCTCCCCTAGATGCAAACCCGTTACGTGCCACATTTGGCTGCAAGCCAGCCATAGGAAATAGAAAGAAATTGCAGCTGGCCAAACAGACAGAAATAAAAGAAGTTTTTAATATGTGAGCGCAAGCTCAGAGGGTAAGGGTCGGGGGATGGAGGGGCAGGGCGTCCTACAGTCTTTTAGGGTTTGGCTTTGGCTAGACAAAAGCGCGCGCGGAGCTCTGGCGCCGTTGGCGCAAGGATGTTCATGTCAAATCAAAACGTTGGCTTAATAGTATCCAAAATTTAACGGGTTCCATTCGCTGAACCGCAAACAAAGGCCGCCCACACAGGAGTCGCCCGTCAATGCGACTCGCGTATTTGTTTAGAGCCAACAAATTGCCAGGCAAGGCCTGGTCGGGTCTGGGCCCTGCCATTAACCAGCTTCAGCTTGGGTCTGGAGGCTGGGGGCATTTGCATAGACGTCGACGATAATTGCATGAAATTATAATGCAGCCCATGTGTAGCCTGTCGCTCGTAGGAGTCGATGCCCACACACACACGTAGACAGAGATGCTGTGTGTGTATACCCTGTAATTATAGAGATTGATGCAAACTCTGCTCTAACCTAGTCTCTCTTTCTCTCTCTCTCTGTCCCTCTTTGCAGCATCATCGTGGCAGCAATGCAAGCGAGGAGCGCGTGCCACAGCCACACTCACCACACGATGGCGGCCACATGGGCGGCGGACTGCAGCACTCGGGCTCGCGGGCCACGTTGCGTCAATCAATGAATCACTCCAGCAGCTCAATGACGGGCGGCTCCGCCTCCAGTTCGACGCCCGCCTCGCCGCAGCTGAGCGGCGGCCAGCTGCTGTCGAACGGACACCACTATCAGTCACAGTCGTCGGTATCGTCGAACTCATCGATTGTGTCGGCCATACCCGCCTCGCAGCGCCTGCTCGAGGAGGCGCTGGCCAAGCCGGCGCCGTATCCGATGATCCTGCTGCCGGTGCACGGCGGCTATTGGCTGGACGGGACCGAGCACGAGTGCAGCTACGATGCACGGGGCAATCCGCAGCTGCCGCAGACCACCTGGATGGCCAAGTTCGAGATGGACGATACGGCCAAGTGCTATCGGCGCTTCTATGCGGCCAGGGAGCACTCGAATCTGGTTGGGCACGATGAGCAGCTCGGCCCGGTGCTCATCTCGATCAAAACGGAGAACGTGGCCAACCAGGAGCATATGCGCATCCTGCTGCGCCTGCGCACCGGCACCATGCACGAGCTGATACCGGTCTCGTGCCTGGGCGCCCAGCCCAGTCCGGCGAAGATGGTGCGGCTGCTGAACGAACAGATCCAGGTGGATAACTTCATGCCGGTGTTGTGCCCGAAGGCATCGCAGCTGATCAGCGTCTATGATGAGCATGTGCTTGTCTCGCACTTCAAGTTCGGCGTGCTCTACCAAAGATATGGCCAGACCACCGAGGAGGAGCTCTTCGGCAATCAGCAGACCTCGCCGGCGTTCGAGGAGTTCCTCGATGTGATCGGCCAGCGCATCAGGCTCAAGGACCACAAGGGCTATCGCGGTGGCCTGGACATCCAGAACGGGCACACCGGCGACACGGCCGTCTACGAGGTGTTCAAGGAGCGTGAGGTCATGTTCCATGTGTCCACGCTGCTGCCCCACACCGAGGGCGATCCGCAGCAGTTGCAGCGCAAGCGGCACATCGGCAACGACATCGTGGCCATCGTGTTCCAGGAGACGAACACCCCCTTCTCCCCGGACATGATCGCCAGCCACTTTCTGCACGCGTTCATTGTGGTGCAGCCCCTGGAGCCGAACACGCCGCACACGCGCTACAAGGTGAGCGTGACGGCCCGGGACGACGTGCCCTTCTTCGGGCCGACGCTGCCCAATCCGGCGGTCTTTCGCAAGGGCCAGGAATTCAAGGAGTTCCTCCTGACCAAGCTGATCAATGCCGAGAACGCCTGCTACAAGGCCGAGAAGTTTGCCAAGCTTGAGCTGCGCACGCGCACCTCGCTGCTGCAGAATCTAGTGGAGGAGCTGAAGGAGAAGACGCGCGACTTTCTCGGCGCCGATCTGTCGCAGACCCTCGCCGGCAGTCCGACACCCGAGACGCCCAAGTCGGAGAGCGGAGGCGGCGGCGGCGGCAATGCGGGCACTCGGTTCATTGACACCGTCAAGAAGGCGCTGATCATGCGCGTGCGCTCCCAGAGCGTGGACACCGGCAACGGGGCGCATCCGGACAAGTTCAGCGTGAACACCAAGGTGGGCACGCTCAACTCTAAGAAGGAGCCACAGCCCGAGACACAAACGCCCAATCTAAATGTGAGTAGACATTGGCTTGGCTCTAGTCGAAGCAATTAGCTAATCCGATTCTCTTTCTCTTTCTCCTCCTGCAGACCTGCAGTCGCACGGCCTCCAAGTCGTCATCCAAGTCGAAGTCCTCGAATGAGTCCACATCCTCCTCGCCGGACATCACCTCACGACCGGCTAACCATAATCACAACAACAACAACAACAACAATCCAGCTGGCGGCCAACAAAATGGCGGCGGCATTGCCGCCGTCGCCGTCAGCGCTGGCCAAAACGGTGGCATTGTGGGCGTGGCCGTGGCCACCATGTCCGAGGCGAGCGACGACTCCAGCCTGAACAGCGTGGATCTGGACCCGATGATGGGTCACCTGGACGGCGGTGCCGCCTACATCGACAGCGACACGGGCCTGGAGAGCATGAGCTCCGCGGAGGCAACGACCAAGGCCTGCTCGCTCTGCCTCGAGGGGGTGCAGGGCACTACCATGATGGGCAGCTCGCCCAGCAACGAGACCATCATGATGATCGAGAATCTGCGCCAGGAGGTGACGCGGCTCAAGTGCGACAAGCTCGATTTGCTGCGACAGAATGTGGTAAGTAGAGGGAGAACGAGAGAGAGAGAGAGAGAGAGAGAGAGGAGAGATCCCTATAGAACAATTAACTCATTTGAATATTTTCCCTCTTCCTTGCAGACCTGCCAAAGGGACATCAAGCGTTTGCGGGAGCGAGAGCTATCGCTGCAAGGCGATCTGGCGGCAGCCGGACGTGAGATTCTGCGTCTGCGCGATCTGCTCAAGGAATATATGCCAGACACAGCCGCAGCGCCGCTCTCCATTTCGCCCATCTAAAGCGTCTAACGCCAAGCACAAAACAGGGAGGGAGGGAGACAGCGAGAGAGAGAGAGAGAGAGAGAGAGTGAGGGAGTTGGAGGAGATCGGAGGAACCACTGTGCCGTGTATAACACTTTGGATGCGTCGTTATTTGTTTTTTCTTTTTTATTTCTGGGGCCAGTTCTCGCAAAACTGTATTATATTTAGTTTGCATAGCTGTTGGAACTCGAAGAGGATTGAAAGCTGAAGTGTGGCGGCATATATATTATTACAGATTAGTCTACAAATATACATATAACAGTTAAAAGAAACAACATAGAGAAAAGATAACAAACATACACACACACAGAACTCAAAAAGTTACACCAAATATATAGTTGATAAGTCTTTAAGCATATTTAACGCAATGTTTAAAACCCCAAACAAAAAAAAAAAAAAACAAAAATTTCCCACAGACGCAAAAACTAAGCCTTAAATATAAGTAGACAGAGAGAGAGGGAGTATAACAGAGACAGCGAGAGCTTATCGATTAGCGTATAAAACAGTTACAAAAAGTTTGCATTGAAACGTTTTCGAGTTCGAATTCGTCATCGATTTAGTAGCAGAGTAGAGCGATCCTAGGCAACCCTGCACTGTGGCAACCCTGTTAGCTCCGCTCGTTTCCATTCATCACGTAGACCTCAACAGCAATTATTAACCAATTAAAAGAAAGAGGAAGAACAACAAAATCGAAAGCTAATTAAATTAACATATATATTTATTCAACAAAAATATATATATAGATATATTCTATTATGTATGTGTTTTAAAGTTACAAATGCAAAACTCTCGTTAGTTTTTGTTTTTAGCTGCAATCGATAAATATTATTAAACAGAACGAACATAAGAAAAACAAAAACTCGTAACTCTTAAGTTTAAGTTGCTTTAAATAATTTCTAATTACAACTTAGTTTGATTAAGTTTTGGGCTAAGCAACGGAGGAGCTTAAGCTAAGCTAACGACGACTCAGCGGAAGGCAAGGAGAATGTTATCGAAATTATTATTATCGGAATTCATCTGTTGTTTTGCCCTTGTATATATATTATTTACATAATTCTCGATATATCGATATATCTGTCGATCTAACGTAATTACTATGCAATTTAATGACTATTTAATAAACGTATTGAAAAATGATAAATAATTATCGATAAACGATTTAGCCCAGAGCAAAATGTGCAAGATTCTTCAAATATATATATTTTAATATATATATATATTATCTGTCTATATACGGCTAAAGAACACAAAAATACACCCACATTCACACACACACACACGCATACAAATATAGCATACATTTATACATCAAATCAAAGAGTTCTTATCGAGTTTATCTATATGTATGAATTCTACCATAAGTACCACAAATTGTTTTTTGTTGACAAAAATTCATTATTTTAATTGTGTAAAATTACAAAAACAAACAACAAAAAAGCAAAGAAAAACCAACAAAATATACATATATAATTATATATATGCAAAATATATGGAATATATACATAAAAATATATTATGCTGTTTTTATTTACTAACAAAATAAGCTTGAAACGCTAAGAATTAATTGTTGAATGTATTTCAGCAAAACTCCCTTTTTGAAATCACGCGCCTTTCTTTGAAGCGCTAACCAGCACTGTGGGAGCTTTCTGTTGGCACCCACAGGGTGACCCGCTTTCTGAGCTTTTTGTTATATTGCTCTTCGTCGCATGCAGCCACACTGAAATGAACTGTTTAATTATTCAGTTTTGTTTTGTTTCTCGTGCAGCAATTATTCGCCTTTAATTATTGTTTTATAAAAGTACCAAAAGGTTTTTATATTCCCTAATGTTATATATTTATTATTTCAAATGACAGTTTGGCAACTGATCTTAAAGTTCTGTTAGCGCACTGTAGTGGAATGTTGCTCTCCGAGCAGCTGTTGCGCTCTGCGCATGCTCTCTCTGTCGCACGCATTTGCTTATTGTACCCTGTGCTTGACAATCAGAAAGAGTTGTCTGAGTTATAAACAGTCAGCTGCACTTGGCCAAAGTGAATTGGTCTAATTGAATTAACCAACATAGTAAGAAACTAATTATATTACGAAATAAATATTTAAAAAAAATGTATGAAAACTTTTTACAGGTATTTAATTTTTAATGAACAGAGAAATATAGCAACAACAAAATCAATTAAAATTGAAATTGAGAATGAATCTATATATATACTAAATAATAATAAAAACTGTAACCTAATAAAATACAATACAATGAGTAAACAAGTTCTTCACAGAGTATCTCATATGTGTCATACTCGTATTTTTGCTCTCTCTGCTTATAATGCTTTAGGTGTTTTTTCCAACTCTCAAAACGCGAGAAACTTTTGATGTGGACGGACGTTTCGTCGCCGCCGTCGTCGTCGCGTGGAGGTTTCAGTTGCTTGAATTAGAGAATTGTTATTGTTTTCATTCAGGCCTTTGGGCTGAGAAGGCGGTGCTCAGAGGGTGCATTTAATACATATTGAATATCATTGAATAAAACGCTGTTCTCCAATTTTCAATCAAATCAATGCAAGTCGCGTGTGTGTTCGTTCGGCAAGAAGAAATAGTGCGAAAAATCTCTTGAGTGACTTTTGGTGTTGCATTTTGCAATTTGCTTTTGTTTCGTTTTGGCGGCGTTGTCGTCGGCTGCTGTGCACGTAAAACATAAAAACGATTCTCATTAAAAATAATAACAACAACAACAAATAATAACAACAACGTACCCAAAGAGTTGTACGTGTGCCAATATATGTGTATGTGAGTGTGTTTGCGCGCGGTTGAGTGTGGTAATTTTTTCGTCGTTATTACTTCATAACAGAGCGCAAAGCTGCGCTGCTGCTCTCTCGCACTCTTTCTCTCCTGCTCTCTCTGTGTCTGCGTTATACGCTCTTAAGCTGTGTGTCGCTCTCGACAGCAGCCGGCAGGCTCAACCGAGGAGGGTTGCAGCAGTAGCAGCAGCAGCAGGAACAGGAGCCGCAGTTGTGACCACAACAAAAAATAAGTAGCAAAGCTTTGGCTAACCCTCGTACGCTCTCAATTACGGTCTGCCTCTGTACACCCTCTCATTCAACGTTGGAGCCACAAAAAAGGTAATTAGTTGTATTTTATTTTATTAATGTGACAAATAAGCAAATAATTGTGAGTGAATGCGTGTCTGTATGTGTGTATGTCAGAACATTTTTACGTGTATGCGTAAGCGAATGAATCAAAAAATTAAGAAAGCAAACAAATTATTAAATAACAAAAGCTGGCAGCAGCAGCTACAACAGCAATGCAAATAGAAGCAAGCTAGAGAGAGACTAAAATTCTCTCTTATATATAGAGGCCGATCAGCAGCTGAGCTGGGCTTGACTGTGCGTACGAAAGAGATGCAGGTAGCGCAGCTTCACATGGTGTGTGTAATCGTAGCCGGCGCCTCAGCTGCTACTGTTGTTGCTGTTGCTACTGTTTTTGCTGCCTCGCTCTCTCACTCTCTCTCGATTTACCGCTTTTGTTGTTTTGGTTGTTTCTGGGATAAGAATAGCAATAAAATTACAATAAACGTTAAGTATATTGAGAAGGCGCTTGTAATGGGGGTGGGTGGGTTTCCTTTACACTCGAGCAAGCATCTGCTGCTTGGCTAGGGGGCGTGGCAGGTCTAAGGCGTTACGTGCACTCGACTAATCAGCCGTCAGCTTCATAATCTAGCGATTAAGTCGAGTCTTATCAACGAAAGGTGCTCCGAGGGGTTGCCAAGGCATATAGGGGTCCAGAGTGTGTGTGTGTATGTACAAATATATGTATGCACGAGCATAGTTGTTTATGTGTGCAGTGAGCATTCGAGGTGAACGAATTTTAGAGCTAGATAATAAGATGATGCATTTACAGTTATGTCAAAGTTGCCCATTGCATTCTTATCGGAGAGCAAACAATTGCTAATTGTGTCCAATTAGAATTTTGCATTACATTAAAGCAGCAATTATAATGCGAGATCTTGATCTCCAATTGGTTGGCATCATCGAAATATATTTCGTCATTCGTCTATTTATAAGTCAAATCAGAGTATAATTGAATTTAATTTAAATTTCATATATTTTAATTTGCTATGATGATTTTATAAGGCATTTATAAATGGTTTAAAGTAACATTAATGTTATTTGTAATGTTCATTATTTTATGAGAAATATCAATTGAGCTTTTTTTAAAATTATTTTAATAAGCTTTTAATATTCTTCAGAAATATTTGCATAATCTCACGAATTTCGTGATATATTTAAACAATGTACAGAATTCATTAAGAATCTTGGAATTTATTAAGCTTATCCAGGAACATATGTTGGTATACATTACTTAAATATCTATTCGAAAATCCCAATTCCACATCCGATCTGCTAGAGTGCTGCCACTGGAGACAGGTGCAAAGTGTCATGGATCATTTAAGAAGCATCAGGTGGCAATTTAATTGTCCGTGCGATGCGGTTGCTCGAATATTTCTCCGCTAATGCGCCATATGCCCAGCCGTGGAGTCGAATGGCGCACGCTCATTATCTTGTCTCCGGTTTGTTTTATGCGTCCGCGACGCTGGCGTCTGTTTTGCTCCAGTCTGCCAACCCACCCAGCCATGGGCCATTGGAGCAACCACTCAAGAAAATAATTTTTTGGGGGTCGGCCACTGCTGCCCCACACCACATAGTCGTCCGACCGCCCGCCCACCTGACATGCCAAACAACATTCCAAGAGTGAGGCGAGCGAGTGGTTTTGGTGGCTTTGGGTGGTTGGGTGGGGTGGCACCACACGCACATATCTTAAGCGTATAAAAAGGGCTCATAATTTTCAGTTTAATTACAATAAGCAAACAACTGCACCGCTTGCCCCGCCAATGATGGGTAGCTGTGGCTCTTTATCTACACTCCACTTTGACGAGCACCTGCCCCTACCTAGACGACCTTTTGAGCTTTCACCTGGCTGTGCAACCTATTAATAAATCTCATTAATAAATTAAACGTTTTAACGCAGGAAATTCCCTTCGCTCTCTTCCCGCACATACGCACACGCCATCTGACGGCGCGTTTTGGCATATATTTTAGCTGATGGTTTTTTTTTAGCTTATTGGAGAGGGTACTCGATTTGTATAGGCGAGTGTGTAACATGCATCAGAATAAACTCATTTGTAGATTGAAAAACATGTTTTTAGTTTTTAGAATATTTTTATAGCTCATTAGATTGGATTATAGGCTCAATTCCCATCAGCATTCTATGAGCTATTTCAATATTAAATTTGTAGCTTATTAATATTTTTCCAACAAGGCTTTGATCATTTTTACTACATCAATAAAGTTTTTATTACATTCGTATAATTATTTCAGAAATGCCATTAGATCGATAAAAATAAAACTTGGTTTATTAAAGTATTTTAGCTTTAGAATATAAATTATGCAATGCTTTTGTTTGCAAATATTTGTATAATATTTTTTATGTAAATTTTTAAACTGCTTAAGTTAGTATTAAGTTATAAATTTTTGGATTAACCATTTTTAATCTCAAATTGAGTTCTGATATAATAAAAAAGGCTATAATACTGTATTTAAATCGATATTTTGATAGGCTTATATATTATAGATTTGGAATAATTGTATTAGGCTGATGATGCAAGAAAACATTGTTCAAACATTATTTTAATATAAATTTAATTTTTTTATTATTAAGAAATATATCTAAAGCCAGCAAAATATATATATACAAATATATAATTAAACAAAAATTATTTGTAGTATGTAAATTATGTGAATAATTGAATATAGAAAAGGAAAAATATATGAGTATAATATATATACTGGGGAACGGATCCATTCCCATGTGGTAGCTGCGGGCGGCATCATTAGTCGTATTTTTCTCAATTTTGTTGGATTCACTTTGATTCACATTTTTGCTCCATTAATCAAAATTCGCGAAATTTTTGTCCACACGCATACATATAAGTATATAAATTATTGTACTATATATATTTTTAGATGATATAAATCTGTTATACACCAGACTCGTCCCATATTTCCCCATTTCCGCTTGTTTGCCGGCAAGTGTATCCACAGCTCGACTTGCCATTCAATAAACTTGACCCGCTTGTTTATTGTTTTTTCTTCTCGTTATTTGCTCGTGTTTGATTCTCATCCTTTGCTGGTTCGTCTTTCGACTGGGGCGTATTTTAAAAATAAATCATAAGGTCTATATATACACGCGTATATACAAATAAAATAAAAACATTGTTATAATTTGATTCGAATTGCATTGAGTTTTCAAATATTCTGCAGCTTGACACGCGCAGATATTCATTTCACTTTTGGGAGGACCCCTACTCTCATCTAGTCTCACCTAGCTACCTGCCCACATATTTACCTACACCTTATCCACCACCTACCCCTTAAGCTTTTGCCATTTAATTCGTTTACTTTGGGCCCTATCTTGAAATGTGAATTTTTTGGTGGAAACGTGAAAACACGTAAAATGTTCATTTTTCTTCATTTTTTGGCAATTGTGACTTTTATTATGGGTGTAAGTACTGTTACGTTCGCTCCATTTGCAAGGGGGACACATTTTACCTACGACACATTTTCGACTACATAATGAGCGAATTTATCGTGCGAGTTGCGAATGTTTTTCTATTTGAATCGCATTTTGCTTTATATGAGTAAATTTGCAACTATTTCTGGGTTGAGCTCTGAATGTTTCGTTTCGGTTTCTGAGGTTGCCTTAAATTGAAATTTATTTATGTGTATGACCGTGGGGCATGGGCAGGGCATAGGGCATAGCTAAATGTGCAGACGACACGTATGAAAAATTAAATAAAAGAATAAACAAAAAAAAAAAAACAAAACATATTTTGTAATGCAAAATATTACATTATTATGTTGGTCGAGTTTGAGCGATAAGGAATTGTATAATAAATAATATGAACAAAATTCGTTTCCTTTTGTTTATTGTGTGGCTTATCGCAATGCAGTGGAAAAGGAAACCCCTCAATGATAGCGAATTCATTTTCGGGCTTTACCACAATGGAAAAGTGTAAACAGAAAAGTTTGCATTGCGCATAGATTGACGGAATGTTGTTGAAGAACTGGAATATATAACAAATAACATTTTAATATTTATATTATAATGGTGATGCAAAAATATTATTTTCATAAAATTTAATAAATTTTATATTTTCTGTACAAATTTTTGTATCTACCCTTGCATTTTCAATTATTTACGCTTCAGTTTGCCATCTAATTATATTGTATTTTCACGGCATATTTGCACTTAAAATATTGTCGTAAAATTGCTGCTAATGAAGCGATAACTTAAATACATTATTTCGATGATTATTATTATTATATGAGATCATGTCAATTATACATTCTATATTATTTCGATAATATAATTGCATAATGATATTTAAACAGGACTTGGCACTTTGGAGTTTCAATATACTTCTGTGTTATACAATATTATACGAGCGCTATATATGTATGTACGTATAAGATAATACATAGTGAGTTAGATATACTAGAAACGCGTACAAATTAATTAATTAAATTATTTACCCATCAAAATTTAATTATTAATTCTTAAACTTTTCTAGGCTCTATAATATACATACTCTCTATTCTAATAATATAATATAATATTATATTATCTTTTGGCACTGATCAGATACTAATTGGAAAATTTTTCTTTTTAATATGAGATAAATTTTTATTGCATTTAATCTCTTGCCAAAAGCAAATCCCTATAAATCTTCAGACTTTCAACAAGTTGATATCATTAATCTGCGCAATAAATAATAATTTATTTGTAATCGATTACATTTTGAACATTTACATAAATTTTGTAAAAGATTTATCGGCCTGAAACTCAAAGTAAAAATGCCGCGTGACCTTTGTAAATGCTTGAGCTAACTTTTATGGCACCTGCTTCCAAGAAGGCGAAAAAAAAGTAGAAAATCTCTAGAAACAATTGAAATTTGTTGCCGCTGGAGCCCCGCACCGGATGTTAATGTTATTTGGGGCATATTTTGTGGGGGCTTTCGATGTTTTTAATGTGCGTCTGATTTGTTTGGGAAAAAATAAACAATTGTGAAATTTATTTAGTTGCCAGCAGAAAAGCGCCCGCCACGCCCCCCACCCCTTGCTTGTACAGGTCGACTAGTTTTTGGCTGTGGAATGTGTGTCTATCTAATCATTGTTATTGTTGCGGCTCACTGTACTTGTTGCTGTTGTTCCTTTTGTTGTTGTTGCTGCTGCTGCTGCTGCTGCTAGTGTACTTTATGATCAAATAAATATGCATGGCAATTGCTTTGTGCCATAATTCGAGGAACTTTATGGGCGATTGGCATAGTTCATAGTGGAAAGTGGGCTGTGGATGAGCAACGAGGTGGAGGTGGTGGCAGGAGAGGGAGGGATAGTGAAAGGGGTTGCAAAGGTTAGAATGCTCTCTGCTCTTTAGGGGCTGCCACTGTGGCACAACAAAAGCTGTCAACTGGTTTTGCATATCTTTTGTGTATGTCCGTCTGTCTGTCCGTCCGTTTGTCGACCTTGAGGACAACAATCAATCAGCAGCGACAGCGGCAATGGCAGCGGCAACAGCAGCTGCTGCTCCCAGCTTAAAAGTCTTGCAATACTCGCCCTTTGTATGTAAACGTACTTATGTGTGTGTGTGTGTGTGTGTGTGTGTGACTGTAAATTTATTACAAAAAAAATGTGAATAAGAGTTGCTAAAATTGGATGAACGCGACTAGGAATTGCCTTAAAATAGAAAATAGTGACTCAAATGGAAGAAAAGTTTTGTAAGTGACTCGAGTAAGCCAAGCTTGATTAAGACAAGCATTTTAGAGGCTATTTTAAGTACAGAAGATCAAAATTGGAAAGTTGTTTCGGTGTTCTACATAACTATATTTAGACTTGAACATAATTTCTTTTAAATATATGTATGATCTATCATAACATATGTCTGTTATCATATACCAAATCCCACACACACTAATATACCCCAAATTTGTCATTCATATAGGGTACACTGTCTGAAATAAAAAAGTGCACAACACATATCCGTGAGATACGTCTTCTTTTTTGTATCTACGCATTTCACCTTGTCAATCAGCTGAAATTTGGGTCAGATATTTTCCATACATCTCATCTCTGGTTGCGTCCATTGAGTGTCATATGCGCTGATATACATACATATAGCATATACTATTCTATTCTATTTGGCTAGAATCATATATCATATATATCGTATATTCAATATTTTGCATTTGGCGCGTTAATCAAATTGTTGTCAAGTTGTTTGTAGCTATTTCTCACGTACGCTGATTCGAAACACATTAAAAATAAAATCATATATAAAAATTCTTGGCTGCAACTGTAATTTAAATTCAAAATAAGGCACACACATACACACCGACACACACGCGCAAGCAACCACACACACACACACACACGCTAAGACAGAATGAGAGACGGGCCAGCGACCAACAAACAAACAAACCAAATTGGCAATTTTTATTTGATTTCTGTCCGTTTTCGTCGCTGATTAGCCAGACGCGACGTCGCTGCTGGCGCCGGCATCGCTGTCGACGACGACACGCCTACTTTCAGCCACTTGTCGTTGACAACTCCCAAATGCGAAAACTATGCAAAAACTATTACCAAATGCCGCTTTTGTGCTGCGCTCTTGGCCCCCTCTCCCTCTCTCTCTCTGTCTCTTCTTCTTACTGCTTAATAGCAATGCCGCTTGTTTATTTAACTAATAAGAGAGACAGCACACAGCCAAGAGAGAGACAGAGGGAGACAGAGAGAGAGCGTCTCTTATCAAAACATGCAAACCGTACGGCAGCAGCCAGCAGCTTTTCCCCAAAACAATAACAAAATACACGAGGAGCGTAAGAGAGCAGAGAGCGAGAGCGAGATAGCGTGCGGAAACACGCGCTCGCAGCAGCTGCTCTCTCGAGAGCGGGCGAACGCAACGTGTGTGTGCAGCACGGCAAAAAAAAGCTCACGTATAACAGTTTACAGTTGCGTGGGGTGGGCGCGCATAAATTTGCAATTACAGTGGTGGCTACACGATTGGACATGGCTGCAAATAGTAGTGCCAATGAATTGTTTCTTATGTGAATAAATTAATATTTTACTTATATATGAATATTAAATGCTATTTTAATGTTAATTTCATTTTACGTAAGGGAATATCTGGATACATTTATAATATACATATTTATTTTTGTTCTTAAATATATTTTTTAAAAAAATTTATATTTTATTTCTTGTTACACATATTCACTTTATTCTTAAATTATTTATATTTATATTATTTCGTTTGTTTTTAATGATTTTAAATTTTATTTTAATTATTTTTTTTAATGTACGATATTATAAAATAAATTATTTCTATAAAATGAATATACAGCTTGCAATATTTTGGCTAATTTGGCTTTTCTGTCTATCCATGCCTGTTTTCGCAGTCCCCTTTATCTGGCTGCCTCTGTTCCTTTGTATAACAGTTTCTTTTTGGGCATTTTCGTTTATTTACAATTTGACATTTTGCAAGCACGCACACAAGCAAAGCAACTCACCTTCATACACACACACAAACACGCGCACACACTCAGCACACGCTGCTCCAACAAAGGTCGTCCTCTCTCTCTCTCTCTCTCTCTCTCTCTCTCTCTCTCTCTTGCTCACTCGTTCGCTCTCATCTCGTCGTATCTCTTGTTTAGCTGTGAAATTTTCATTTTCAGTTTCGCATTTTCGTTTTCCCAACAGACATTCGTCGCACGCCGAAGCGTTCGGTCGCGTTTTCAGTGAACTCCACAAAATCAGAGAACAAAAAAACATAAGAAAAACAAAAACAAAGTAAACTGAAAAGTCTTTCGCCTCACATGCACAGACTCCGAGAGTTCGAGTGTTTCGCGTGTGTGAGTGTGCGTATGTCTCGTGTGTGACTAACTTAGTAGATGTTGCTTAGACAGAGACAGTACTTAAATACTCAGTGCTGATGAGTTCCCAGGTGTAAATCAACCCACAGACCAAGCACTGTACACAGTTACTCAAATATATATATAACACATATATCAAGTGAGATCCGCGGGGAGTTCGAGCTCTGTGTTCGACGTCCATTAGGCAATCGTAACGGTAATTTGTTGTATCTTAAACTGGATCCCGTTTCCAGTACAAAATCTGTAATTGAAATTGATTCAACCAACGGCAAAGCCAAACTCGATTGCCATTTAAAAGTCAAAAACTTTCGCACAGGTAACCAAAATCTATAAAATAAAATCAAAATAAGCGAAACCATTCTGGAGGCATAAATTTTGCGTTCAAAGTGTTTTTTTAATTTGATTTCGTTGTCGTTGATCTCATCCATCACAAATCAAATCAAAATACAATTTCATTCAATTCAATTTACTTGTTCAACATTTTTCCACGGCGCACAGTGTGCCAAATGCTTGAAATGATATTGAAAAATTATTAGAAAAAGGAAGACAAGCTTAAATATATATTGGATATGGGATATAGGACTCGTACGATCGTATATAGATATGAACTTGTAGGTATTACTGTTAAGTACAAATTGGCTTTTGAATTATATAAAATTACTCTAAATATATTTTGAAATTATCTACTTTGAACTACTGTGCATTGTTGCCAAATGCGCTTGTTGTTGCTGCTAATGCTAATTGAAAATTGTGCCGAAAATTGTTTTTGGCTCTGGGCTAATTTTTGGCGCAGTCAAGAGAGAAGTATTTTTTTTTGTCTGTTCAGGCAATGTGTTGAAAAGTTTCAAGTTAGATATTTTTTCTGTCTGTGTCTAGCACACTGGGGCGGGGCAACGGAGGCTGGGGGCTGGTGGGGCCTGTGCTGGAGTGTCTAATAGTTGACTGTGCTGCTTGTTGCCCGTCGCCAGTCGCCGGTTGTACTTGAACTCGCAGAAGGCCGACGGCGCGAACGCGTGGCGAACTATCTGCGAGTATCTCACAGATACGCATATTGTATCTCAAGCTGTGAGGCAGGCATACGTTCCACAAGTGTTGACTGCAATGCCAGCGCAGTCAGCGGGGCAAGTGAAGTGCAGCAACAGCTAGGTGCATTTTCAATTATAATTTATTTAGTAATTGCATTTTTCGCACTTCCAGGAAAAATCGTTTAATATATCACTATTTTTCTGAGATGACAGACATATTCGATACTATTTATTTTCAGATACAGATTTATATATGTTTACTGTATCATATTTAATTTTAAAAAATATTTTATTGACGAAAGTTCTTCCAATGAAACTGCCGAATTTTCTTCTCATCTCTTGATTGGCATTTAATTTCCTGTTCGAAAACAAAAAGCTTTCAATCATATTTGATATTTGTTTACTTTGAACAATTTTGTTTTATGAAATATTGAATGTTCTGCATTTGACAAATCGTTTAAGTTCGATTCCGCTTTCAAATGATTTGATTTGATTTGTTTCTTTATTTCATTTCTTTATTTAGTATTATTGACTATTTTCTTTGGGGATTTCGTATAAGCAGATATATCTATTATATACATAGTACTCTGAACTACAATCCCATACTTGTTACTCAACCGACTTGCCACTCGAGAATACAGTTTGAGAGCCACTGTCTTCTTCATATTGTTTTACAGTCATCCACTTACCTCGTCACTTAGAGCATTTATAGAAGGCAAGCGCCTGCAGGTTTATGCTGCTCGCTTATTTAACATGACATGAGCTTTATTTAGCCAGCAGCGCTGCAGTTGCCACATGCCACAAGCCACATGCACACACGCTGCATGCCGCATGTCACATACCGTATGCTACATGCATTAATGTTGCAGTCAGCAGTAATCAGACTCGTTTGGTAGACATTAAAAAAGCCGCTAGTTTCAATCAGTCAAACGCAATTAAGATAAAAGGATTAAAACCGTGTGAAAGAGAGACAGAGTGGACAGAGGGAGAGCGGGACAAACAGAGAGAGAGAGAGAGAGAGGAAGAGATACAGCGAGAGCAAAGTAGATATGTATGTAAAGATATAATGCCAGCGGCAATTAGTATCCTGTCTCTGTCTCTGTTTCCGTCTCTTTTTCCCGCTCTATCAGTGTGAGTGTGTGTGTGTATACACAATGCAGCGCACATTTGGCTCATTATGCTGGTTAACCCGTTCCGTAAAGAGTTAACCCCTCAGTCAGCTCGCTCGCTGTCGCCGCTGCTGCTCATTAATTATTAAAGAACGACGCCAACGCGGCTGCAATATGAAAAAAGTTGCGCATACGCGGCGTAGGCCAAACTATGTTGCCCTTGTTGTTGTGGCTGTTATACACTTGTTGTTGTTTCAAGCGATGTTTGTTGCCCATGTTGTTGTCGTTGTTGTCTGCTGAACTCACACATACGCCAACACACACAACGATCTATCATTATAATGAAGCGTCAAATCTAATACGGGAATTTTCTAACTGCCTTCATTGCCATGTGGTTCCGCAGCTGTGGCTAAAAGAATCAGGAACTAAGGCAACGCCGAGGGGGTGCGGACTGGGGGGCAGGGGGGCGCTGGCGTTTAATGTGGGCGTGTGTGTGCGTGCGTGTATGAGTGTATCCGAGACTCGCCCTGTTAACGTTCTTGTGCCCTGATAACGTTGACAAACTAGATAAAAGCGCGATAAAAAAAATGAAAACAAAATTTACACAGAGATACAACAAACTCACAGCAGAAACAAAAAATAAAAAGTAAAACAAAACTGAGCTAAACTCAACTCAACTCAACTCAATGTTATAAATAAAACAAAGATGCGAGTCGACATTCGCTGCTTTTGCTTCTGTTTCTTTCTGTTGCTGCTGCTGCTGCTGCGGCTGCAAAAATAATGCTTGAATATTCCACGGATAGCCAAATAAGCTCTCTGAGGGGTTGGGTGAAAGGAATTTGCTATGAATATGAATGAGCTGACAGCAAACGGCAATTTTAATACCCTGTATGCATAAAAACGTGTTTGCCGGGAGTCATAAAGCAGTTAAAGGCATTCTCAAGCATGTTTTTGTTTTATTCTCAAACTGATCTGAGATAAAGTTTAAGCGAAACGTAGGAAATTTGTCAAGAGCGTTACATCAGCCAAAGAGGATTTGAAAAGTTGAGATTGGGGCATAAACAAAGCCATATCCAAGATAAGATGACTTACGCTTGTCGAGTGAATAGGACAAACGAATGTTAAATGAGCTGAAAAGCAAATAAATTTGTATTTCTTTTGTGAGCGACAGGATCTGCAATTGCTCAGCTATTCAATTGGAATGGTAAGGAGCTTCGAGTGGCCAAAGGGGAAAAAATACAAGATTTTTCCTTCTTCATTTTCATATGCTATTCAAACATTTCTAGAACATAAATAGTTTGGCAAACAAGAAAATATTTGAATGAAATAGAAAATAAATAAAGCTATTCATTTGTGGACAATATTTAAAAATAATATTTTGTACTAGAAAAGGAACTGAATTTGTATTAAAATAAATTGCATAAAATATATTGCTATAAAATTGAGAAAAAAAACTCGATCAGCTTATAGAAATTTGATCTTATCAATGCTAATTGAATGTGAATACAATAAAAGCTAATTGAGTTCATTATTCAATTTTTTTTTCTGTAATCTGTTTAATGAGTCAAATTAACCGTAGAAACCACAATAAAAAAAGTCGCGTCGATTTTCTATGTTGATTAAATAAAGCTTAAGGCAAACTACAGTCGTCAACCCAAGCCTATGTATGGTATATGATATATATAATAGAATATAGAAATACAATATAACATATATTTAAATATAAATAATAATTTTACTTGATTTTTAAGAAATTTAAAATGAATATATACATATTGATAATTGTTATCAAAATATGGGCCAATGTATTTTTATATAAATTTAGTTTAAGGAAAATAAAATATTGCATCAAAAATCACATTTTCATATAAATTTAGTTATTGACATAAAATATTGATATACCGTGAATAAATAAATTATTTTCTGAATGAAAATACTTCAAACTTTGATTCTTCAACCTAGGGTATCTCGCAGTCGAATACGCGTCAATTCGAATGTATTTAATTGTTGCTATTGTGATAGCTGGCGTTAACGCGCGATAAGCTTAGCCACTACTGTGTCTCTGTCTCTGTCTCTTTCTTTGTGGTTGTGCTGGTGTGTCTGTATGTGTGTGTCTGTGTGTGCTTCTAATTAATTATTATTATTTTACATTGTTTCTGGCATTTTGAACTAATGCTGCGCTCAATTTATGAAAACCTCATTAGGTAAACAAGAATAATGTATATTATGATTGAAGTCGCCATTAAAGAGAGTGGCAGCTGTATATCTTAAATGAGCGCACACGCCTCATGCCACATGCATCACATTACGCATACGCAGTGTAGCGTGCAGCGTGTGGCATGTGGCATGTGTGGTTGCATTTTAATGCAAATCCAAACTAAACACACACACACACACAGCGCGAGCTGTTTGCTTTAGCC
This sequence comes from Drosophila navojoa, assembly GCF_054131105.1. NCBI lineage: Eukaryota > Metazoa > Arthropoda > Insecta > Diptera > Drosophilidae > Drosophila > Drosophila navojoa. The sequence continues at coordinate 16,206,184 of NC_142891.1, read as the reverse complement.
TGCTTGTGTGTGTGTGTTTGTGTTTGCTTAAATAATTATTTTTTTCTTGGTGCTAATGCAACGCTCATTTAGGACACGCAGCTGCCCACCCACCGCTGCCCCACAGCCTTTTTGTTCGGCACGCGTAATTAGCCTTAATGAAAAGCTGTCCGAGATTTATGGCCGCACAGTTTTGCCCCGTTTTGTTTATGGAGATTTTCACTCGCGCGGCTTTTCCTCTTTGCGTATCACGTGTCGCGCGTCGGTCGAGGCTCAAATTGGAAGCGTTTGACTCTTGATCTTTGCCAAAATGTCAAAATCGGTTTGACGCGTCAATGTTTGGGCTGTGGCAAATGAAATTAAATTTTAGGCCATCGCATTAAAGGTGGCATCTAATAGGGCCCCAGGCGTTGCTTGTGGTTTGTACTCGTTTAGCCAAATAATGAACTGGGAAATATTTTCGACAGCTTTGCGGCATCATATTTGACATATTTAAAGGTGAAAGTGTGAAATATTTGATGTAATCTATACGTTCACCTCTGAATTATCATTACATTATTATGCAACATAAATGTGGTTGAAATAGGATATAGATAGATAATTGATGTAAATTAGAATTGTTATTTTATAATTTTGGGATTTGTTTGTTTACTTGCCATTCTGTATATTTCTGTTTTTACTGTAGATTGACGTTTTTATTATTAATGTTTGTCTATGTTTGGCATTAATATGATTGTGAATAACACACTTTCTAAACAGAGATTTAAAGACATCAATTTAATAGCGTACACCTTAAGTATATTTAAGGCGATTAATCAAATATCACAACTCTGCAAAAAGGGGAACCCCATTTTGTGTTCTGGCCTAGCCTTTTGCTCATCTATCATATCTAGTTATCTTCAACAATCAAATATCAAATATAATTCATATCTTTATTAATCAATCAAATGGCACTTAACTATTTGCGTATGCTCAATCGTCAATACGGAAAATATTATTTAAGATTGATGCGATATTAGGATATATGTGGACAACTAAATGAATACATGATTTATATAAATCGTATATATAAATCTATATGTATAAATATTATAAATATTTTTATGCGCATATTTAAATGAATCAGTAAAACACTTTCGTAGAGCAGAAATTTCATTTAACTTTAACCTATTTCATCTGAATATATTTTAAAAATCTACATTTCTCTTAACTAAGCACGAACTCGTAGTTAGGGAATCAAATTTATTTCTTCCATTTTCAATTTCCCATTTACAATTTCGTTTTCTTTTGCGCTTCCTGTTTAACTTTTTCTACTTAATAACCTCATTTATGCCCGTTTCCAATTGAACTATTTTCTATTAGTGTTATTGTCTTTAATAATACTATCTCGAGTTTCCAATCGATACGTGCCGAATGGTCTGTTTGTATTGTTGTTGTGCTGCTTGACTGCTCCGAAAACTATGCTAAACTTTTCGCACTTGCTGCCCGAACCCTAAAAGCCTTTATAAATAGAAATTTTTTGCAACAATGAAAACAGATAAAAGGAAACGCAGACGGGGCGAGGGCGGGCGGAGTACATGCGCGGGTTGGGGCTAATATGGTTTGTGAAATTCGCGTGCAAAAAACCATCAATTGTTTTGTCAATATTTTCACAATTTACCTGCTTATATATCGACAGGTATTATCTGGTGGCAGTCGAGCTGAACTGCGTAGAGTGGGCTGGAGAGCTGGGTCAGTAAACTCAGGGGGCAGAAATTAAGTGCGGTGCGAGCTGGCTTCGCAGTGGGTGGATGAAATTAAAAATGCAAACCACCCAAGCACCCTGAAAGCGAAGTGAAACAAAAGTTTTCCAATTGAAGACGCCAAGTAGGGGGAAGCGTAACGCCGGCGGTGCGCGGGCGACAAGTGGTGCTGTGAGGCTCGGCTTGACGTTGATGGAGGTTCCTCAAAATGGGTAACAAGCGCAAACTTTGTGCTGGAGGTGCCCGAGGGCCTCTTGTTTTTTTTTTTTTTTTTTATTTTGGGTGTCATTGAACCTAATGTTGTTTTGCTTTTTACTTGTTTTTTTTTTTTCAATGTGGACAGAAGGACATCGAGATGCCATTCGAGGAAACCCCACAGGGAAAGAGAGGGAGAATGTTTTATATATATATAAATTTTGTTTTTATTTATTTGTGTACTTTATGCCACCGATATCGCCAGAGAGCAGGCAGGCTTGACTGGTGTTTGGATTGTTGACACAATGCGCTGGGCGGGCCCGGCTCGTTTGTAGCCTGATGAATTTGTTGTGCGCGTGAAGTGCGGGCCAAGAGTGTCCAGGCAATAACAGCCACAGCTCGAGCCAGGGAAATTTGCATGATTGCCGCGCTGCTGCGCTGTTGAAATATTCAAGGCAACGACTCGAACAACAAAGTAGGCAAAAGCCGCCCGCAAATTACTCAACACTTTTGCATTTTAATAAACCCGAAAAGCGCTTCCGAATCCTTTTTTTTTTTCTGTTGCTTGTGGGCGTGACGCGGAGCCAGCCTCTCAGTCGTCCGTGTCGGAATGTGTGCGTTGGCTTAAATATTTGATTTCGCCGCGCTTGTTTGAGTTGTTATGCTTAAGGTCAAAGGTAATTGCAGACTCGAGTGTTGCTGTTGCCGCTGCTGCCAATCAGTCTTTCTCGCTCTGGCAGGGGCATGCACAGTGCTTGTCAAACTATACAGCTGCCTCAAATTTTATATATAATAGCCAAACAGCAACACACACACACACATACGCACAAATGTATTTGACATACAAGTGAATATAATTTGGTTTCTCCTAAAAGCCTCACTAACAATAAATACATGAGAGCAACAACAATGACAAGCTAAAGCAATTAGTTTAATGTAATTCTCGCTCTTTTACTCACACACAAACACACACACACTGGATCTCTCTTTCTCTTTGTCTCTGTCTCTGTCTCACTCGTTTTCTCTCTCGCTTAGACGCTTTAACGCTTTGGGCGCTCAATGCGAGATGAAGCGCCAGCAAAAGTTGTATGTACCACAAATGAAATTATAGCCATACACACACACATACACATATACGCACACGCACACACACATTCACACTCATACAGTGGCAGGCCACAGGCTGTCGCTGCAATTTGCGCGTCGACAAAAACGTTTGCTCCTAAAAGCATGCCACACAATTTTTGCTCGACTCTCAATATTGCCGCCCTCATGCTGCTGTTGCTGCTGCTGCTGTCGTTGTTGTTGTTGTTGGTGCTGCTCATCGCTTATCTTTTGAAGCTCACCTGCCTCACTTTTAAGCATTTTAACTTTGCTGGCAGAGTCGAAGTCGGCGGCATCGGCAACGCTGTCATGCACATTAACCAAATAGCTGGCGCCTTGATTTGATTATCATGTTTTTTTGCCAGCACCGAGTTCCAAGCTCCAAGATTGCCGTTTGACAAGCAACTTCATCGACAACAACAACAACAGCAACAGCAACAACTGATTCGCCAGTCAGTTGTGCGGCATCTGCCGTAGGCTGCACAAGTTTGATTATGTCCCGGAAAGGGTATTTATTTTACGTTTCCTTCTTTTCATACATTTCTCTTTTTCTTTTTCTCTTTCTGTTCCCCACATAACAATAAGCATATTCTTCATAATGTTCAGGCAGCGCATTGTTGTTATGGCTAAAGAGTTGTATGTATTTGTGACCATGGAGCACATGTGCATTAATAAATGTTACTTAACGATTTGAGGTATCTTTTATGGGCTTGTATAATGGGAGCGGAGAGAAAAATTCAACACTTCTGTGGGATTTTATTGCATTAAAATGACCGTGGAGGATAATAATTTGTGCCATCTGCAAGCAAGCAAGCTTAAGAGCTGAAAAGCGTTCCTTTAGGTAATGTGGAGTAGCAATGACCTTGAAGGATCTAAAGCTTTGCTTTTTTGTATATTTAATATGTTGTACATTTAATTAGCAATTATTGAGGTATACCATCAAAGACATAACAGCAATGAAAGGCAGTTACAATTGATTTGATTTAAAAAGAATAAATCAAGAGATCAAATATATTTTATAATTAATTTTGTTGTTATATTATCTATCATATTGTTTTATAATTTAATATTACTATTCTATATATTGTATATATTATTAGACTTATAAAAATAAAAATAACTATTATTCATTTGATAGCTAGAGAGCGAGCACAATTCGCATGTTAAAAGAGGCAATTTACAGTTAGCAAGCACTTAGCCCCAAAATAGGCCATGGAGCATTATTAAACGGCTGTTTAGCTAGCTTAAGAGGGAACGAGTCTAGAGAGATTTCATGTCTAAAATATATTGTCCGACAAAACACAAGTCTAATTTTATTCTCCTTACTTTTATCCATGCACATCTGTGCAACATAAAGTAACCATGGAGAGAGCTTGCTTAGTGTGATGCGTTATGGCTCATAAAGTGAGAGTGGATATTTTTACTATCTCTACAAAGAGTATTCAGAAATTTCCTAGTTTCATTCCTTGCATTTTACAGTCGGCAAACATATTTATTATTATTTTTTTTTCTTTCGACTGGGGCTTCTTTTGATTTATGGCGCTGCCCCGAGAGCGTTTGTCAGGAGCGAGCGAGCGAGAGAGCCGCCATTTTGTTCTGTTCTGTGTCACATGCATGATTCATGCGACTTTCGCTTTGGTCCTGTTATTATTATGGATGTTGTTGTTGTTGTTGTTGTTGTTGTTGTTGTTGGTTCGCTAGAAGTGGAAGTCACTTCAAATCTGTATGTTGCTGCTGTGATTCCCAGCCACGCCCCCTGCCGCTCCGCCCCACTTACAGGGACCCGGGACGTGGGCATATCTGCAAATTGCCTGCAATAAATTTTTGCCCGTTTGCCATAAAACACTTAAAACGATTTGTGCGAATAAAAAACAAAAACAAAATAAAATAAGAAACAGAAAACTGAAATGAAAATAGAGCTAAAGGAGCTGGTAGCAAACAAAAAAGAAAAGAAAAACAAAACGGAAAAGCTGAAACGACTGGCAATTTTCATTCGATTTTCCCTTCGCGCTTATGTAAGCCATAACAATTTTCCAATCATTTCCACGCGCTTCGCATGCAAAACAAAATGTTTAATTACTTCCGCAGCGAGCAGAAATTTGCCTTGGTGTACAAAACTCAATTTGCGAATGTTCCGTTTGCGGACAATACGGTAAATGTGCAGAAGTGGAAAATGGAAAATGGTAGGAAAACTGCCAAAAATAAATGCACACAAATTCAATTTATATTTGCCATAGTGCGCACAAACAACAATAACAAAAAAAACAAATGACTTCCTTTGCGAACAAATGTGTGCGTGTGTGGGTGTACACACACATGCACACATGGTCAAGTTGTTTGGCTTGTGGAGTGAGTAAAAGTTTGCTTACGTTTTCATTTTGTGTCTTTGGCTGGAATTGGTTATGGCATGGCCGAAAGAAATTATAAATGAATTAGTTGGAAAGTCACGTATGTGTGTGTGCGCACAGAGTGGGCGTGTGTGAGTATGTGCGAGTGTCCCTTATTATCTCTTACTTACTCCATCAGCCGTTATCTGCTGCTCTCTTGGCCCTTCGGCTGGCCTGTCGTAAGCGGCTTAAGTGTATTCGAGAGAACAACTTAAAGCATTCGCCATGAATGATTCACGAGCGAGCATCGCATACCGAATGAATGAATTTACTGAACATTTATCGGCAGCTGTCATCGGTGCACAGTTCCGTTACGTTTTGGGAGCTCGGCTTCAACCGGATGTCTATTTAAAGTTCAAGCACAATACAGCTTCAGCCTGTGGGGATCAAAAGTTGTGCGCTCTGTTAATTGAAAACTAAAAACTGAAGACTGTGAACTGAAAACGTTTGTGCTCCAAATTAGCAAGAACACAATTTCGAATAATTGAAATGCGAAAAAGCAAAATAAATTAAGGCAAAGAAACGTACACAATGCGCCAAGGCAGCCCGAAAATAGGCTAACAAAGCGAAAATGCCAAAAATCTGTGCAGAGGCAGCACCAACAGAAGCAGCCACAGCAGCTGACCCTAACGAGCTGGTTATTCAGCCAGACAGAGAATGGGATGAATTGATTTGAATTTAGCCAAAGCTTAACTATTTTTACAAATTCAGGAATATATTTAGAGCAGCAGCAGAAGCAGGCAAGCTTGAGATATGAAAGAAGAACAGAACACATATTTCCATAAATCTTGCTCAAATTTGATGTATGCGAAAGGGAGAGAAAAGGCGATGAAAATAAGCTGAAAGCTTGCCACTACAAAAAATCTCATTTTCAGTTTTAGACAAACTTTTTCTTTGTTTTTTCTTCGCAAATATTCAAATGAAAATGACAGAGACAATATGAGATGCAAATGAAATATAATGTAATGATTTGATTAAAAGCAAAGCGTATTAGAGAAACAAAAACGACGCAAAGAAGCAAAAGAAACTCTTTTGACGACTTAAAGCAACAAGAATTTCGCAAGTTATGCAACAATTATAAACAAAAGAAATTTTCATAATTATTAAGCTTTTGGATATTTTGTAACAAAGTTTACTAATTGAGATAGAAAACCAATGAAATACTTATATAATAGGCATCTGTCTTAGCATCAGTTATATAAATTTGTTGTGAAATATCTGAACAATTTTTAAACAATAACAAAATAAATATAAATGCTGAGAATTTCTAGATATTTTTCAGTAAATTCGATAAAGTTGTATAGTGCCTAGAAACTATAGACTTTAATCTAAAAGACCGAGAGCTTCGTGAGCAAAAGTGTCTTACAGAGCTCTCCTGGAATCCACTTACATTTTAATCCAAACTTGAACAGTTTAATCGCCTTAATTAGATTCTTAGCTTTATAGAACACATTGCCACACAATGGGGCAGGGCTGTGGTCAGGGCTAGCAGCCGCTGCAGATAGGCAATCTCTGTTCAAGTGCATTAAATAGAACAAATATATATGTATATACATATATACATATGTACTACTGCAGCTACTTGGCGATTTGATAGCAGCACGCTAAACGTTTGTTTGTTTCCACCTCTTTTGCAGTCGGACATTGGCGGAATTTTAATCGAGCTGCTAACAGTGAAGCGGACGGAATGCAGCTGCTGCAGGTGCAACGGGCCGAAGTCGCAGCGGCGGTCTAATTGAGGCCAGCCGGATCAGGAGCAGGACACGCTCAAATGGCGTCATTTGTATGCGAAGCCACAACAATTGAGAGAGCCACAAAAGTTGCTAACGAAACAAACTCAACAAAGGAAATGCAGCGCAGCAGCTAAAGCCAACCAAATAAAAAACAAAAAAAAACAACAAAAAATTCAAATTGAAAACAAGCTAAACCAAATCAACGTAGAGGCAACCAGAGACAACAACAGGAAACAAGCAAACCAAAAGGGCCAACAGAATGATGAGCGCAGGCGGCACCTACATATCGACGGCCAGCGTGGAGGTGCCGAAGGCTCTGCAGGATGGCGAGAAGTTCATTAAGTGGGACGACGTAAGTAATGCAAGAGTTCATTTCGTTTATTGAATCAGAAATGCTTAGAAGTCGTTAATGTGCTCCTGGATCCAGTCGCTGTAGGAGGCAACGTCGGTGTAGACCGATGGGTACTTGGTGCTGGCACAAGGTGTGTAGCCCCAGGAGACGGTGCCAACCAGTTGGTATGAGCCGTCGGGACGCCTGTTCACCAATGGGCCGCCGCTGTCGCCGTTGCAGGCGCCGTCGGTGGTGCCGGCCTTGAAGGTGCACACGTTGGACTCGGCCAGTTTGTTGCCCCTGGGCAGGTTATCCAGGCACTTCTTGTAGTCAATGATTTCCACATCCAGTTTCTGCAGCTTGTCGGGCAGCGAGCCGGAGTTGTCGCGACCCCAGCCGAAGAGGACACCATCGCCGGTAGTGGCGTACTGCTTGGTGGCCACGGCAATGGTGGCGACAGGTGCGTTGCGGGCCAAGGCATTGATATCGAATGGCTGATCCAGGAAGATCAGACCAATGTCGTAGGGGCCAACGCCGCCGTTATATTTCTCGTGGATCGTCTGACGATCGCTGCTGGCCTGGCGCACCTGAGTCACGGACTTGTCCGAACGGCTGTGAGCGCCGGCAACCACCTGGAAGTTCTTGTAGGTCATGCAATGGGCGGCGGTCAGGACGAGGTCGTTCCTGATCAGCGATCCAGCGCAGTAGTGGGCGTTCTTGGTCGTCTGCAGGGAGACAATGAAGGGTGCCTCGCCAGCTTGGGCCTCCTTGCCATTGATGATGCGGCCCTCGGGGAAGCCGGGCAGGCCAATAAGATTGGCGTTGGCCGAGGCCACGGCCAGTGCAATAAGAGCCACAAATAGTTTCATGTTAACAGCTGTTGACTTCGCAGTTTACTGTTTGGTATTGGTAGCCGGAGCATTCGCTTTTATAGTGCCCAGTAACCAGCCAGTGGAGCCTTATCAGTTAGTCGAGGCTTATCGCATATACATTTAACTATCAATGGCAACTGGTCTTTATGGAAGTCGTTCAATTGACGCGCTGCAGATTTACGATCCTTTTTTTGTTTTTTATATTTATATTACCGGCTTACGCAGTTGACCGTGTCCCGGTTAAGCCAAGTACTAGTTTGTATACTATAGACAGACAGTCCACGAACCATCCACTTTAGATGAACATCAATGGCAACTTTGATATCGATCGAATCATTACCGACAAGTGGGTCGGCGGCCTAAGGTCTATGCGAAAATAAATAATGCGCCAAGTGGGTCGTAAATTTCAAAACGCGGTTTCCATTCCTGCCCACCATATATTTTGGGTAATCTCTCTAAACAAAGTAAACGACACTTTATTTATTTATTTATTAATTTTTTGCAAGATCATGGGTCAGATTGGGCGCGTGTGTAAAGCATTGGAGCGTTTGAGAAGTTCACCATCGATGTGATCATCGATTATTGAAGACAACTGACAGGGAGTTCTAAATCTATATGTATGATATGATATGATATCTTTATATGTGATATAATATGATCATAGCATTTCGAAATCAAAAGGGTCGAAAAATGATAACGATGATTTGTTATGGTGTATAATTATATATAATTATATACATATATATATACTAGTCTTTTGTGTTCTATACTAAAAAATTAGAGGTAGATTAAGCAATATTTATTTTATCTTATTATATCTTATTATAATTTGTTATTTGTTTTGTTTTTATAACCAGAATCCATTGAAAATGGGAAATCAGGGTACAATGGTTTTTTTTTGGTGTGTATGTAACAGGCAGAAGGACACGTGGCAGACCCCACAAAGTATATATATTCTTGATCAGAGCGACGACCTGAGTCGATTTAGCCCTGTTCGTCTGACCGTCCGTCCGTATTGATTAGAAACAAGCTAATTCGTTTATTGAATCAGAAGTCGTTTATGTGCCTCTGGATCCAGTCCCTGAAAGAGGCAACGTCGGTGTAGACCGATGGATACTTGGTGCTGGCACAAGGTGTGTAGCCCCAGGAGACGGTGCCAACCAGTTGGTATGAGCCGTCGGGACGCCTGTTCACCAATGGGCCGCCGCTGTCGCCGTTGCAGGTGCCGTCGGTGGTGCCGGGCTTAAAGGTACACACGTTAGTGTTAGTCAGTTTGTTGCCCCTGGGCAGGTTATCCAGGCACTTCTTGTAGTCAATGATTTCCACGTTCAGTTTCTGCAGCTTGTCGGGCTTCGAGCCAGAGCTGTCGCGTCCCCAGCCGAAGAGGACACCATTGCCGATCGTGGCGTACTGCTTCGAGGCCACGGCAATGGTGGCGACAGGTGCGTTGCGGGACAAGGTGTTGATATTGAATGGCTTATTGAGGAAGATCAGACCGATGTCATAGGGGCCAACGCCGCCGTTATATTTCTCGTGGATCGTCTGACGAGCGCTGCTGCCCTGGCGCACCTGAGTCACGGACTTGTCCGAACGGCTGTGAGCACCGGCAACCACCTGGAACTTGGTGTGGGTCATGCAATGGGCGGCGGTAAGGACGATGTTATTTCTGATCAGCGATCCGGCACAGTAGTGGGCGTTCCAGGTCGTCTGCAGGGAGACAATAAAGGGTGCCTCTCCTGCTTTAGCCTCGTTGCCATTGATGATGCGGCCCTCGGGGAAGCCGGGCAGGCCAATAATATTGGCGTTGGCCGAGGCCACGGCCAGTGCAATAAGAGCCACAAATAGTTTCATGTTAACAGCTGTTGACTTCGCAGTTTTCTGTTCAATACTGTCAGCAGAAGTATTCGCTTTTATAGACCCCAGTACCAATGGCAACTGGTCTTTATGGAAATAGTTTAATTGACGCGCTGCAGATTTACGATCTTCTCCCATGCCCTTGCAAATGGGAATCAGGTTATATGTTTTGGAAAAGTTGTACAGGCAGAAGGAATCATGCCCAAAAATAATATTCTTGATCAGCACATGAGCTGAGTCGATATTAGCCTGTCCGTCGGTCCGTCGTCGCCGTCCGTCGTCCGTCCGTCGTCGTACGTCGTCCGTCCGTCCGTCCGTCCGTCCGTCCGTATGAACGCCGAGATCTCAGAAGATATAAGAGCTAGAGAGCTGAAATTTTGTGTGCATACTCGTGTATACCATACGCAGTACGAGTTTGCTTTATTTTTTCGATAACTCATCCGATAACTTTTTTATCGAGAATAATCGAAAAATTGATTTTGTTTTTTGAGCCTCATCGGAGTACTATTAGACGTAGAGACTTCAGATTTACTGTGTATATAGAGATAATGAATACAAACATTTTGTAATCAACAGATTTTGGATACCACGCCCCCTTCGCCCCCAATTTGTAAAAAACGCATTTCAAGTACTAGAGACTTGTGCTTTGGAATGTACACACATTTTCACCATATAATTACGCCCTGAAAATTTCATTAAGATCGTATGTTTATAAACGAAGTTATTCATCAAGTAAATTCTCATACTATTGCCCACACTGCAGCGCAGCCCAAGCGCAGTCGCTGCTTCCTGCGCAGTTAGCAGAGCGCGGGCGCGTGAGGGTGGATGCATGTGTATTTATGTGTGCGTGCATAATAGAAGTGCAGAATGATAAGAATTTTAGCTTGAAGGGTTCAGGGTATCTCCTAGTCGAGCAGCATCGACTAGAGTCTTCTTACTTGTTTCATATTTATATTACCGGCTTACGCAGTTGACAATGTCCCGGTTAGGCCAAGTGCTACTTCTTATATAATAGACAAAGAGTCCAGGAATCGCCCACTTTAGATGAACATCAATCGAAACTTTGCTATCGATCGAATCATTACAGACAAGGCCTAAGCTCTATGCGAAAATAAATAATGCCCCAAGTCGGTTGTAAATCTCAAAATGCGGTTTACATTCCTGTCCACCATATTTCTTGGGTATCTCTGTAAACAAAGCAAACCATCATGGGTCTGATTGGGTGCGTGTGTAAAGCATTGGAGCGTTTGAGGAGTTCACCATTCGTGTTTTTTGTTTTAAACACTAAAAATGTAAATTGCCTTTAAGCAACTGGCGTCGAATTTTCAGCCATTATGAAACGCTTATGGTTTTGTATTTTACAGATTTAAATTTGTTGTTGTTGAGCTGATGCATTTCATAATTTCCAGGATTTTAAAGGGTTTGTACCTTTATCGAGATTGATGAACATTAAACTCTAGAGTTCAAATATAACAAGAGATTTCTTCTTCTCTCTCTCTCTCTCTTTCTGTTCTCTCAAATTTTGGAATTCGATTACCAAGTTGTCACATTTTCGCTCTTGCAAAAGGTTCATATAATATAGAAAATGCAACGGTAGTGGGTAATGCCCGATAGCGCTAGTAAATATTGCCAGACTGCCAATTGAAGAAGCTTAGCCAGCTTATTGCCACATGTATAGATTCATTAACAATTAAGCGTTGCCAGTGGGTTTTACAAATTCAAAATTAGTTTATTAAACAGACGTTGGTTCTTAACCTAATGATGCAATCAAATTAATACCAGCAAATTAATATAAATACAATTTTTCTTTTCTGGCAGTACAGTATATCTGACTACATCGATTCGTTAAATCAAGATCTTTTTATAATTTATGGTACAGAAGATATCAATATCAATTTCCATAAATTTTGCATTAAAATTCCATTGAATATTATTCATCAATAATAATGCTCTAATAAATTAGCTACTAATAACTAATTTCAGAGATAAGCAATTATCAAATTTGTCCAGTTCAAAATGATTTCACTTTTATTGAAACTACAATTTACTTAAGTAGTAGGCGCTCTGGGTCTTGGTGATCCAACCAATGAAGGCGGAGACCCGAGTGTAGACTGAAGGGTAGTTGGCTGCGCCGCAGGGAATGTAGCCCCAGGAGACAACTCCAATCAGCTCAGAGGGAGCATCCTTGTGCTCGACGACCAGGGGGCCGCCGGAGTCGCCATTGCAGGCAGCTTTGCTCTGCCACAGGGAGTCGGAGCAAATGTTGGTTGAAACCAGCTTAGAATCGCGGGGCAATAATTTCTTGCACTCATCGTAGTTGATAATGTTGGTGGTGATCGTTTGCAGAGTCTTAGATGCCGTGAATATATAGGACTTTGGCTGTCCCCAACCGTACAGATGGGTCTCACCCTCGTGGATTTCCCCAGGGCTGGGCAGGACAGCGGGGCTGACCCACTCGTTGAACTCGAAGGGTTCGCTGACGTGAAGGAGCGCGATATCAAAGGGGCCCACGGCCCCTTCGAAGCTATCGTGAATGCGACCAAAGTCAACCAGTCGCTGCTGAGTTCGCTCATCCACTACGGCACGCGCGTGCAGTCCGGCAATGGCACTCATACCAACTGGGTTGGAGATGCAGTGCGCTGCTGTGAGAATCCAGTTCTTGTTGACGATAGTTCCTCCGCAGCTGTGCGAATGATGAGTGAAGTTGTTAGACAGTGAGACAATGAAGGGCGCCTGGTGGGGTTTGGCCTCGATGCCGTTGACTACGTAACCAGTGGCAAAGCTGGGAACAACCTTGACCAGGCTATCGGTCAGCTTGCCGGCATGAGCGCTGACCGCCAGAAGAGCGAGCAGCGTAACAGCGAATACTCTCATTTTGGTCGATTGCCTTGAAATGACCTAATCGTCGATGCGTTGTAATCTTTTATAGGCACGCGGAAAAAGAAGTGTTAGATGAGCCACTATCGGCAGATAAGCAGATAGATTTATGGTGTTGATTGCCCTTTGAGCGACAATCATATTTTCTGATTTCAGTTTTTCCAAATCTTCAAATTCAGGCTAATCAGCAGCATACTAGATCTTCAATGGTCAAAATTTAATTGATAAGAAATAAAATTGGTGAAGACCCGCCTGTTTTCGACCGTTTATAGCTATATAATGCTGAGTCGTAGGCGCGTGCCCCCGCTCTTTGTTTCATCTAATTTGATTTCATATTATGATATATAATATTCTGACAATATTCTGCTACTATGCTATACAGAATTTATTGTTCAAAAGCAAATATTCGATTCAATTCGTCATGAAATGAATATGTAAAATCAGAAATATTTATGGGCCATAAATGTTTAAAACTGATTAGCTATAATTAAAGTCCATACATAATATGCCTCGTATATTTACGCATGAATGATCGTAGTTTAGAGTACTTTAAAAGGCAATACAATTATTACACGTATAAATCATGCAGTGAGTAAAAAGAAACAAAAACTATTCCTGGTTAAATACAAAAAATGTTTAAACTTTAAAGTTGATATATATGTTATACTCTCAGTAATTTCACCAACTGAAACTCTACAGATTTTAGGACTACTCGAGAGTGTTTCTTATAAAACAAATTAAATTAAATTAATTTTACGTAAGTAAAAACTTCAATAGTAGAATTTCCTCTAAACATAGCCAAACTCGTAATAACGAAACCTTGATTTCCTTTTAAACGAATTTTCCTTTTCTCTCTATTTTTGTGTACATTGCGCAATTAATTAATAATTCGCAGAGGTAAGCTAATCTGTCTGCAGAGTACAAAGTAAGCTTTAATTCATAAAAAGATTTACTAATCCAATCGAGCTAGCTCAATAATCTAGATCATAAATAATGATCGATTATGGATAGGTTATCGGATCACATGATCTATTAAAACTGCATTATAAAGTCATATCGCTAAACTTAACTTGACAAGAGTCAAGTGAGTTATTTATTGCATTTTATAAACAACAAATTAGTTAAGAACGTAGTAGGCGCTCTGGATCTTGGCGATCCAGTCGATGTAGGCGGAGACACGGGTATAGACCGAGGGGTAGTTGGCCAAGCCGCAGGGAATGTAGCCCCAGGAGACAACTCCAATCAGCTCAGAGGGAGCATCCTTGTGTTCGACGACCAGGGGGCCGCCGGAGTCGCCATTGCAGGCAGATTTGCTCTGCTGCAGGGAGTCGGAGCAGACATTGGATGGATCCAGGGGGGCATCCTCGGGCAGTGCAGCCTTGCAATCTTCGTAGTTCAGAACCTCTGTGGTTAGGGTCAACAGAGTCTTGGCAGGTGTCAATATGTAGGATTTCGGCTGGCCCCAACCGTACAGGTGGGTCTCGCCCTCGTGAATTTCCTCGCGGCTGGGCAGGGCAGCTGGGCTGACCCACTCGTTGAGCTCGAAGGGCTCGCTGACGTGCAAGATGGCGATGTCGAAGGGACCCACGCCGCCAGTGTATTGCTCGTGGACGCGGCCAAAGTCAATTTCACGGTGCTGGGTGCGCTCGTCGACCTCGGCGCGCTTGTGGAGACCGGCGATCACTCCCATGCCAACAGGGTTGGAGATTATGCAATGGGCAGCAGTGATGATCCATTCCTTGTTCACGATGGTTCCTCCGCAGATGTGCGTGTGCTTCTCGAATTTGGCGCTCAAGGAGATAATGTAGGGCGCGGCATGGGGATCAGCCTCAGTGCCGTTGATGACAAAGCCAGTGGGAAAGCTGGGAATGAACTTGATCAAGTTGTCGGACAGCTTGCCGGCCTGAGCGCTGGCAGCCACCAGGACAAGAATAGTAAAAGCGAGCACCTTCATTCTGTTTGAAGCAATGGTCACTGAATGATGAAATCGTGCATATTCATTGGCTTTTTATAGGTGTCATTACTTTTAATGGCAATAATTCTTATCGGCCGATTAGAGAATGGATTTATGAAAACGATTTCACTTTTTGCCAATAATAAGTTTTTATGGTCCGTTTTTTTCTCAATAAGCCAAAAATTACGCTAATCCAGTGCGGCCTGATAAGGAATGTGTTAAACCCAACCAAAGCCACAGCAGCTACACGTCTTACACTTACAGCTTTGATAATTGCCATATTTTTAGCTTGCGTAATGTGTGCTATACAAGGCGTTGACAAGCCACGCGTGCCAGGTGGAGTCAGTCGCCAGCCCGTAGAAAAGGGCGCTAAAAATATACGAATACAAGCGTGTAACAACACAGTGTATATAGATGTATGCATATGGGGTATTGGCATGGGATGGGGCTGTAAGTCTATAAAGGGATGCGCGTCCTTGGTGGGCATACATAAAAGAGTGGACAGTGTCCAGGCTGCAATGCCTGCGGCAGATGGCGGCCATTTTACGGGCTTAGCCAATTAAAAGCAAATTTTACGCCGCTGCGGGCTTTGGACTTTGTGTAACCGCACACACACACGCACACACAAACCGAATTGTGTACACATTAAAAACAACCAGAGGGGAAAAACACGGAGCATGTGGCATAGATGCCACTTTAAAGTCCAGTTAAACAATGATAATAAAACTCAGGCCAGACACAGAGAATCCTCTAATTAGCGTCTGACTCAAATGCGGCCATTGTGTAATTATAGCGCAAATCTTTACAAGCTCTTTGCAATTAATTTAATCTATTAAACGCTATATCTAATACAGGAATAATCAGCTTAACATCAAAATCCAATTAACTTTCTAATTGTCTAACTTGATTTGAAAGCTAAACAAAAATAAGCCTCTACTGATATCGTGGGGTATTTAATGGAGGGGATGTTTACCTGTGTAAAGGATGTAAGGCTTGAAAGAAATATTTAACAATAATTAGATAAGGAAAAACTAAATAGATGTGAGACTTGTAGTCTAAGACTCGAGTTTAGTTTCCAAATTGCTGCATCGGACGCATTTCATGCATTCAATGCATTTCATATTACAAATAGTTGTAGCTTTTATATTTAATAGTACTCCAATAGAATTCATAATATGTGTGCATAACATTGCAATTCCTACAGCATTTCTTATTAAAGTCGACTATTTCAAAGGCATAGAGCTCTTAAAAGTAGCCCACAAGACATCAAGGTGTTAAATGCCTAGGGAAATTCTCTCAACTCCAAATACGCCCTGTCAAGTTCCACTTGCTGTATGCTTACCGAAAAAGAGAACTGTCCATATATGTGTATTTGAAATATTGAACATTTTATCATCTCTAAGCTCACGCTGCCCGCTCTCTCACAATCACTCTGCGATAACACTAATCGCTCTTGTTATACTCGTCGCTTATCGGAAAGCTCAACTGGACGCGTAGGTTTATATGCACAGTCTCGAGAGCTTCCGGGACTAGTTAACATTCGCCCCTACACATAACGCTATGCTCACGGTAAAAATTTGTATCGCTCTGCTGCCGTTCTTGGCGCTGGTCAGAGCCAATGCCATTGGCCAGCAGCCGCAGCTGCAGCACCTGCTGTCGGAGCACTTTGAGGAGCTGGCCAAGGCGATCAAGGGCGACGAAAAGGGAACGGAACCCCGCCTAGTGGAACGCACAATGCAGAAGATAAAGGACGACCTGGCCATGGAAATGTCAGCGCGCATTATAGGCGGCTACGATGTGCAGGGCGTGGACAATGCGCCCTATCTCGTCTCACTCAGCCTGACGCCGCTCATCTACAGCCATCAGTGTGCCGGCGCCATCATTGGCAAGCGCTGGGTGCTGACCGCGGGCCATTGCGTGGAGGAGCTGCGCCGCTTCAATGGCGACGTGATTGGCATTCCCATCTATGCAGGCCTCTCCAATCGATCGAATGTGAGCGACGCTCAGGTGCGTCTCGTGGACTTTGCGGCGACGCATCGCCAATTCAACGGTGCCGCCGGCAGCGACAACATCGCCCTGCTGCACGTCTCCCAGTCTTTCGTCTACTCGAATCGTGTGCAGCAAATCGCGCTGCCGGATCTCGACGAGGACTACAGCAACAAGACGGCTGCTCTCTATGGCTGGGGCCTGACCACAGCTGATGGCGATGAGTATTCCAAGAAGCTGCAATATGGATTCGCTCCGCTGCTGAACAGCGACCAGTGCGCCAAGCTGCTGCCTTCGGATGCGCCGCTCACGCGGAAACAGGTGTGCACTCAGGTGAAGGCATGCTATGGCGATGGCGGCAGTCCGTTGGTCTACTGGCCCTTAACTGGACCCGCTGAGCTTGTGGGCCTGGGCTCCTGGAGCTATATGCCCTGCGGCTATGCTGATCGGCCAACGGTGTACACCTCGGTGCCCGCCTACGTCGATTGGATATACCAAGTGATTAGCGCCTACTACCAGCTGAACTGAGTAGTCCCTAAATTCAAGTCTTGTCAACATGATCTTTGCGTAATACATTTACCACCAATTAAAGCAAACAACAACAATCTAATCTCTATAATTCCTAGATATAGTAAATGCTGCTCTATCAGTACTGCCGATGGTCGATAAGCTTCATTTTGATTGTTCCATGTGTTGGATCGCACATGCCCAATCGTAAATTTTAGCCAATGTAACTGTCGTGAGTTAAGGGTCATATCGCAAGGGCATTTCACTAGAATTTCGCATGTAGAACTCGAAACCCATTGGGAAAGCTAGGTATGATGGCTGTGTGCAAATGTTTGTAAGAGGCCGATAAAGACATAAATCTCATAAAATAATAAGGAATATACATAAGTATGTATATATTCCATATTTCCATCTATTCGAATAAATATCGTGTGCCCCGCAGGGTATTTCCTAGTCGAGCAGTTTCCACCAGAACACACTCACTTGCTCTACATCCATCTTAATTTGAGCTAAGCAACGAGTCAGGCCAAATGACGTCCCCAACAACGTTTGACAGCTGCAGCAGAGCTGTGCTGGGCTGGGGTTTGTTCGAGTGTGTCACTCGGCGTATGCTTAATAAGTGCCTGGGTAAAACTTTAAACCAACACAGCAACAACTCGAGCAGCTAGTTTTGAAGTGCTCAACAAACTTGTACAGGTGACAAACGTGGAGGCTGTCTACGTTTTTATGACATCATTTGCATGTAGTTTGAAGTTGTAGCTGTCGAAGGCTCTAACACATGCTCAGCACATATGGAAAATACATACAGAGAGAGAGAGAGAGATTATTTTAAGAAAGTTGTGGAGACTCTTGAGCAACTAATTAACATTGAACTTTGAGCTATTTGGGGCTGCAGAGGGGATTCCCAAGGATTCATCTGTGTTATATCATCAGTATAATATTCATATAGATAAGCATCTTTGCAGGGTATTATCCAGTCAGCTGCTGCGCACAAATATACTTATTTCAATAGTTCAGGAATGTGAGAAAAGGGTTCAAGAAATCCCATACGCAAAGTTGGCAGTGTAAGCAGCAGCAGCTGGATAATCCCAAATAGCATTTGCATAGTCCCCGAAGCAGTTGACGCTTTGCGTATGGGCAACTGTAACACGCACTTGCCGGCTTTATTGGCAGGCCCCTAAGCATGATTGACAACACAATATGCACGGGACTGTGGATGTATCTGTATCGCTATATCTATGTTCAACTGTAAATGCGGCACATCTGCGTACGGAATTATCCCTTTTTTGTGGTGGCGCCTAACCAACATTACCAACTGCCTCCCTAAACGTCTGTAGAGAGACAACTCTATGTCACAATATTAAGGGCAGGGGGTGAACGAAAACGAAAAGCACAGACAGGCTGTTACATCAATTGAATTATGCATGTAATCGCTCTTAGCCCAAACAAGCTAGCACATAGAGGGAGAGAAAGAGATGGAAAATGTGAGATATTGAATCTGTCGCCTCAACAGTTTTTCAGTTACAAGCATGAATTTCCCATTTCTCACTCAATTTACAGAGATATTTGGTAATCCACTTGGCTATTTATGCTTGTGCCAGTGTTGTTTAACACTCAACTTTGGCCATTGTATTGAAACGAACGATCGGGCCGGGATAGCGCGTAGCTTAATTAGTTAAAAGTAATTAGACAAACAGCGCAAACAATATAAAAGTCTCGTGCCGGAGTATCGAAATATTCGTTTTACGCGGGGTTAAATTGTAGTCCAATTAGCGTAGCGCAACCCTTTTCGAATGCCAGCCCAAAAATCTGCAGAAAATATGCGCTTAATTGAATATAAATGTGGCAGACGGGGATGACTTGGGCTGGCTGGCCCCACAGAAGGAAATGAACCGAAGCCATAGTCAAGTCCCAAATGACCCCCAAATGCCCCCAGAGCCAAAATTTGAACTGCAAGTTAATGTTTTCAATATCAATTATTAGTAGAGAGCCGGCCGGTTGGCTGTTGGGGCGAGTAGTATTCCCCAAAGTGAAATTGGGGCCACTTTGCCACCTTTCTGAGTTCATTAAACCGACCTCAACAAAGGATAATGAACTGCCGAAACAGCTGCAAATTCAATTTGCTCATTAAGACTATTTCAATGGTCATCAATTCTCGACCTAAAATAACACTTATTCCCTTATAGTAATGGTCACATTTCAGGGGTCGAAGTTGAGGGCAAGATACAAAATCGATTATAGAAATATTGAGTCGCGCAAAGTCTTTGCAATTTGAATTCGGCGTGCTCATATTATATTTTACTTATAATATTGTTAAATTTTCTATGTATCAGCTGAAGTAACTTCTATTATTTATACTTATTTACCTTACCTACCAGGCCATGCATCAGTTAAGCTCACATATTTCGAAATAACTCGATTTATGCCTTTTGTCATAAAACTTTAATAGATGGCATAAAAGTTAGGTCGTCATTTTTTTTTTGCTCTAGAAACGCAAATATCTCAGGCAATTTCCATTTATTTTTGTTGAAATAGTAAATTTTCATTTTGTTCTCATCAAAATGTTACAAGTTCATTGCTGCATGAATGTTGTTAGGTCTTATATACATATCAATCTTTGATACCCCTAAAAATTTAAATCTATCAATCTATCAATCAGGAATGTAAAGCGATTTCGAAGGTTCTGTTTAAATTTGCGTGTGTAAACTATGTGCATATATATTATTTAGTGATGATATAAAACGTATTTTTCACTATTTTAATAATTTAAAACTTTTGTAATTAAAGCAAAACAAGACTGAATAAAATTTGTTATCAGTACTTTGACTAGCTCTTTCCAACTAAAGCTTGGATTCATAGTTTTAAGTTAAATTGAAATTTTGCTCTTAAGCCGATTAAGTAAGCTTGAATTTTATATATATAAATATGTATATATATAAGTGTATATTTATTTTGTTTATAAAATCTTACTAAAATCACTTATTTTATTTGTGATTGAATTTTCTCTGTCAATTGCACAAGAAATAAAATCTTTAAAGGCTTCCATGACACTGAAAGCCGAGCTGAGGTGAGCTGAGATGGCAACAAGTACTGAAAATATATTTTAATTTTCAGTGTGGCAAACACATATTTAGTCTATGATATATGCTTTGTAATTGTTAATGAGTGTTTATATTTTACGCACCATTTAACGGCTTTTCAAGTAGCAAGATTCCAAGAAAACTGAAATATTGCTGCTCTCGGATGGATGCCGTGCACAATGCTCAAACGTTTCGTGGCATCTTGTTTTGCATATAATATATGGAAAACAAAAACAACCGACAAAAAAACAAACACAAAAACAAACCAAAGGAAAAAATAAAATAAAATAAAATAAAATATTTCATTTTTGGCTTGCGTTGTGCGTTCTATCTGAGCGCATCTGTTTGCCATTGCCGAGCCGGCAGCTGGGGCCAGCATAAGAGAATTTCGCATTCTTTTCTTTGGTTTTTATGAATGAATGCTAAAATATTTATGGCAGTCGGCGGTCGAGGAGCAAACGGTAGCGGAGGTGGCCTGACAACACGGGGCACATTTTACAGGGCCATTTAATTTGACTTAAATACGAAGCAGATATGACTTTCTTCGTTCTGGCCATTTTGCGGGCGATTGAAAAGCAAAATTCGTTGCAATAAATTTATAAGTCTCGACCAAGTTGAATGAACCGAGGGCGCGCTGGAGTATGTTTTCTTTTTTAGCGCAATAATAAATGGATTTTTTATTATTGCTAAGCTGTTAATGAAAACGGAAGACCTCGCACAGATTTAGCAAAAAGACATATATCATAAACATACATATATACTTGTAGTCATTTCCTTGTATTTCCTTCTATTTGTTCCATTCTGATTTCAGGATTCAGGCAGCGGGACACCGGTGACAATGCGAGTGGATGCCAAGGGCTTCTTTCTCTATTGGGTGGATCAAAACAATGAGCTCGACATCCTAGACATTGCCACGATTCGGGATGTGCGCACAGGACAGTACGCCAAAAAGCCAAAAGTGAGTATATAATAGATTTGATATAGCATTATATATTAGCTGTCAGCACAGTTACATTCGCATTCTGGAATTACAATTGAAAAAGCAAATATTAAGTATACGCAGTTAATAACGGAAGGAAGAGAATCATATGTGATAGATATGCTTGTATTTGATAAGTCACATTTATTTATGGCATTTCATTTTTAAATCTTGTCAATCATTATTGATTAGAGTGTGGAGTGGGCGAAGTAATAAATGGGAATCCATTGGAGTGAGGGGTGAGCCGAGGTAAAGCAGAAAATTGTACAGAGAAAATGTTTGTGAAGTATGGCTATGTGTGTCCAAATTTTTGAATGCACTTATTTATGTATGTAGCATATATATATATATAGTATATTTATATATATAATACATATATGTCTGTACTCTTATGGCAACCAAGTAGCACACCGATTTTACTTTTGACTTTCAAATTCACATTAAATATGTTTTAATTTATTTTCATATTCATTCCGTCTTTGAGAAACGCTGCGAGTTCAAATAGCAGTTCAAAGGTTTCGTATGTGTACTTAAAAATGAATTTTGTCAAGCGTTCCGAATAAAAATTGAAAATAAATAAATCCTTCAGTTATGTAAAATCTCTAGAAGACATCTGTCCTTAAATTGAAGAACGAATTCGCATTTTCTTTAATTTAATTAAACATGGCAATTAGTTTAAGTATAGACTGATGTATACATCAATCTTAACACACAACCTAATTAATTGCAATCGCGAAGGGTATCAAACAGATGGCATGCCAAAATTCATTTGATCTCGTGTGATACTTGAAGCATTCCTTGTTGAATTTTCGTGTGTTTGTTTGTAAATAAAAAATATTGGCAACATTAATTATTTCGACCATTGAACGAACGGTCCGAAATGTTTGTTTGTATACTTGCGCTTGGTCGGCTGCGTACATTCGAGCGAAGCTATTCGCAAAACGAGCTAATAAAAATTGCTTTGACTTTAGCGATTGAAATCCAATTATAGGCTAAGGCAGGCGAGCCACACAAACAAGCTCTATTCTATTCTATTCTATTCTATTCAATGCTGTTCAGGTGGGCACGCATAATCCACAATTTATATAGAGCATGAACATATGTATATATTTATATATGTTATTCTTGTTTTCTTTATTTTTTTTCTTAGCCAGGTCACGTGCGTTATGTTCAGGTTTTTGGCGCCGGCAAGCAAACAAAAACAAATGCGACTCGTATGTGTTAGCCGCTTGTTGACATTGTTTTGTGTCGCCATATTTGATGCTCAGTTTCTTCTCCTCATTCCATTGGCTTTTCTTGTTGTTATTTCCTTAGAGCTCAATGTGTGTGTGTGTGTGTGTGTGTGTGTTTGTTTGTGTGTGTATGTCACTTCTTGGTCGATTCACACAATTTTCTTTTCATGGCACAAACGCTTATTGTGTGTACTTAGTGTTTCATGCGAGTATTGGTGTGAGTTTGAGTGTGAGTGAGGGTGCGGGTGTTGGCCATGTCCAGACATCTGTGTGTGTGTGTGTGCGACCAAATACATTTATCATTGCAATGACACGGCAACATGGCTGTGATCCTACACCCAAGCTCGCACAACTTTTTGCAAAGAATTGAACGTAAAAAGCATTTTACGTAACGTTGGCAAAAGGAAGCGCCCGAACAGGGACAGACTGATTCAACCAGCCGGCAAGCGTATCCTGCCCGCGGCAAATAGGAAACGCCAACAACAATGAATCTAACAAAAAAGAGAAGCAAAAAAGCGAGCATTCGACTTTTTGTTCTGACTTTTCATGACTTACTAAGCAAAATAAAAAAATCCCTGTCCTACAGTTGTGTTTTTAAAGTCCCTCAGCCTTAGTCTGCCCCACTTTCAAATGCTGCTCCTCACATGACAGCGCCCTTTTCTTGTGGCAGCCGCTGGAAGTGCATATTTAACCTGGGTCAATGGGCCAGGCATTTGATGGGCGGCGCGTATAAGTCATATGTATGTGCCAGACCCACCAGCCACTCGTGGCTGACTGACCAACCCTAAGGCTAGGCGCTGCCCACCCACAAGCCCAATCGTTGGCCTCTTATCAAAGGCAAACGAGCTGCGCTCTGGCCTCGCACTGGACAGCGAAATGGTTGCACTAATGAAATGCAGCGAGCGGCTAAATGAGTCTACGCCAAAGTGAGAGAGTGGGCCGAATGCCACGCCCACTGTTGGTCAATTGTATGTGTATATGCGAATGATTAACTCGAAAAGTACCAAAAAAAAAAAGAAGGAGCTTGCATATGTTGCAGTCCATTTAAGTCTGCATTAAAACATATGCTAAAAAGTAAGCCACACCATTTTTCTACTTCCCCCATTTAACCCTTTTTCATTATGTTTCAAGCTTGTGTCTAGAGGGCGTGCCTGCTGTCTTTTTTTTTGGCGCACGTTGATTAAAAATGTTCAATTCTGATGCCCTAACGCGAGAGTCTTCTAATTTAGGCATTAAATTATTTCTAACTGATAAATATGTATTTAAATAAAGTCTCTATAAAATACAGACAGACAGATAAATAATTATAACTATATACATTATAATACATTATAATAACTTCTTAGGCAATTTAACTTTAACATGCATACGAAAATATTCAACAACTAAATACTACTAAATATTTCAACTAAAAATTTAATGGATAATTAGGTAATAGCCAGTTAATTAACAACCTATTAACGATTAATTACTGAATATTAGAACACTCATAAAAATAATGGCTAATTAGATAATCAGCTGAGTAGACATAGAAAATAATAACAGAAATTGTTTATTCACTCGTCAATAAATTTTCCTCATTCATTTTCATAACATTTCAATATGGAATTTCAATTAAATTAATGGTGATATATGACCATGTATATAAGTATGATATGTATGTACACACATTTAGTTAGGGTACTCAACTTGCAGTATTTCAGAGTAAAATTTCTGTCGTATTTTTGTTGCTGCTACAGTGATATGAATTGGAATGCGATTTTATTAAAATTCGCCGAGGCGAAAAAAAAGATGCGACTCGGACACGCTTAAAGAGTTGTCCTTTTTTGTCTGCTCCCAAATGAATTATGTAACAGTCTCGATGTATAGGCAAAAGGACAATACATATGTACTAGTAACTGTCCAAAAAAAGGTAGTCGCAATTTTCGCTTAGCTGTAAACCTTACCAAGCACTCCCAACTTTCATAATTAATTTTGGACCTTTTCCCCGACGTCTGCTGCGCTGTCACCCGTCACGAGTTGTATTAAGTTAAAAGTATGACATACATACATATTTATGACTAGACAAATAGAGAAGCAAAGCTATATTTATGGTCATTCCGAATGTTTATTCATGGAAAAGAAAAGTTTATTTTCTTTAATTATGTAACTGTTGCGTTGCGCTGCGGAGTGGATTTATCTCCCCGTGTTTTCTTTTAAGTTATTATGAGCTCACTCTGCTCGCCTCTGATATCCCTGTCAGACCTTTACCCCTAGTCTAATACATGTATAAGCTTTGATTCCATTTTCATCACTTACCATGAGGGCCAAAGATCTTATCTTCGCCGCAACCTTGAATTACTACGCGCTCCGAGGGTCTCCTGCAGCATTTGCCGTAGATGGTGCACGGCGGAATTTCATCTTTATTCTTCTCAAAGCAGGAGACCAGATTTGAATAGAGCTCGTCAAAATTTCTCGGCTCGTCATCTTGCTCTTCGGCCATCGCCTCCTCCAGCTCCGTCTCCAGGTCGAATTCCACATCATACGGTAACGTGTCTTCCTTGTATTTCATCCATTGGTAGTACGTGCACATGTTATCCGGCAGACCACATTGCACATCGCAGTATTGGTGATTGCGTCTGAGGCCGTGCCTTGGCTTTTTGGGTGGTTTCTCCATGTCGAGGGCCACCTGCAGGGGAATATAGGGTTCGTAGTCGCCGAAATCATCTTCGTACTCATCCTCTGGACAATAAAGTATTCTATGAGAATTCTTGGCGTGCGTCTTTTTAAGCACCGTCGGCATCTTATTGATGGCGCAGTGCAGGATGTTGCGGTTGAGTACATAGGCTCCCTTCGGCTTGGGCAGCTTTTCCGGTTTCTTTGGCTTTTTTGACTTCTTGGCCTTCGGATCGATACCATTGACCAAATTCAGAGAATTGGTGAGAGCTCGTCTATACTCGACTGCCTCTGGCAGATTGACTTTCGATCCCATGCCATAAAAACTGAGCGAGTCTTTGTTCGGAGCCTGTCTCCATATCTCAATGGTGTCAAATCTCTTATCCTTGCCAAAGGGTACCCGGCAGCCCATATCGACAATGGCCTCCGACAAGAAGTTTCCAGATTTTTCGTTCGAGCATCGTGATATTGGCGGCCTTATATTGGGATACGCTTCTTTCTTCAAGAATCGATTCGCCTTGCAGTTCTCTATGCGCATCACATCGTAAAGAGTCAGTTGAGCGTAGTCGAGCTCCTTGCCATCTTCCTCCTCGGAAGACTGATCTTTTAATTCTGGCTCCTTACTTTGATCCATTTTGGTATGTATATATCTGTGTATATGATAAGTCAAGTGCTAAAATCTGTGAAAACCTTTATCAGGTTTTTTTTAATGGGATTCTCAAATTTGTTATGTTCTCAGTTCAAAACATTTTACCTAATAAGCAAAGCTAGCTCACATGTCGACACATATCGACATCAGCTGTAGAGGAATAGCCTAAGTAGGCTTCGTTATACAACATATCAATGATAACAAAATTCATTCATATGTATCTGATAACGCGAAAATGTCTGTTTTGATAAAGAACATTTAATTTAATTAAAACAAAAAATAATAATAATATAAAAGTATTAAAATAAAAATCCTAAAATATGCCTCAATGCCGATTAGCCCTCATCTTTCTTTGGTTTTGCAGACCCTCACATATTTGCCAGCATAGACGATCCTTGAGTGCTTTGACTTTGCTTAGCAGCTCTCTATCCATATGTCCGTACGAGTTTTGTAAATCTTGTAATGCATCCAGTCGATCGAGATATTCGCCCCACTTGCGGCTTGTGCAGAAGCAACTTTCCTCCTTGATGGGCTCGCATTTGCGCTGTGGTGCACGATATTCCTTCGGAGCGCACGCGATTTGCTCTCTATGGCGCATACAGTTGTAGTATTCCCGGAGTTTGCGTCGTTTCTCCTCCTCTTTCAGTTGACTGATCAATGGTGAATCCGGCTCTCGGTCGCGACGCTCCATAAAATTGCAAACTACACACTCGCAGTCCCCGCCGCGTGTCTTTTTGTATCGTGATACATGAGTGTTCCATTTTCCCTGCGCTTTCATATTCTTCTTATTTGGTTTTTGTTTTTTCGCCTGAATTGGATCAGATTTGTCCGGTGGGATATATTTTGAGTGGGCGCCAAAGTAATCGGTGGAGAGCATCGATCGGTGAGTCGAAGAACTAGACATTATGAAACTATGTTGCTTATTGCGAAACTTCCCATCGAATGGTTTTTGTTCAGGTGTTAGAATCTTCTTCTTGGTAGAAGCTCTCATTGCGTCCGTTTTGGGTTTTGTCTTAGACTTACCACTACCACGACTACCACCAGGACCACCAGCATCTCCTGCACCCTGAGATGCACCTTTAGATGTACGTTTAGGTCCACTATTCGAACTGCCAGTTTGTTCTGTAGACCCATCCTTAAGGCTTCTTCGAGCTGCTGCATCGCGTTCGCTGGCTTCATCCAAACCCTTTCTCAGCACGCTTCCTTCTGTGCTTAAGCCGGTGTTAGCACCGCCGGAAGCAATGTCGCCTCCACCGCCGATCTTAGCGGCACCACTGAAATCAGGCATGAAGCCATGCTGAGAAGATCCCTTGCAACTCTTGTACGCTTCATATACAGAATCTTTGTGAGAATTTCGTTGAAAGCATGTGATCAGCTTCGAGAAGAGTTCATCATAGTCCTTTGGCTCCGATTCAATTTCCTTCTCCAATTTTTCCATCTCCTTCCGGTAGGCGAGCTCATATGCAGATACTTTTTTCGGTTCCATGCATTCATAGTTGATCAGCTCGTTTTTTGGTTGTTTTTGTCGGCGCCTTAGAGGGGTCGACTTCGGGGAACGTTTCTCCGCACCGGTCTTTTTCTTAGCAATCTGAGTCTCGCTTTGGAAAAAGGGCTGAGCATTTGCAAGCGAACGGGGACAGTGGAGCCAACTGATTGCTTTGGTTAAATTAAGCGAAGCCATATTATCTACCTTGGCCTTTAATTCTGTTCGATTAAGTACATAGGGTTGATGCCTTGGCGTAGGAGGCATAGTTTCAACAGCTGGAGTCTTCAAAGGTTTTTCCTTGACTTCTGGTGGCTTTACCTTATTGAGGCATTTCTCAATGACCTGGTTAAAAACGACCGCTTCGGGCTTATTTTTGCCCGCTCCTACGCCATAGTACCCCAAAGTATCCTTGTTGGGGATACGTCTCCAGACCTCCACAATATCATCATGATCCATGTGAAATGGTCGTCTAGACCGCTCTCCCGTACCGCCTTTGGTAATAGAGAGCTGAGAAACACCTTTCAATACAGGAGTCATTGATACACTGGGAGATGTTTCCCATTGCTGAAAATTGGCTGCCTTGCTATTGAGCATCCGCTTTACTTCCCTGGGCGTATTCTTTTTATCGGGAAATGGCTTAGACTTCACATTAGACTTGGTCGAATCGGTTGACTTTTTCTCCTTTCTTTCTACTTGATTCTTATCCAATCTATTGATTACGTGTCGGTACCCGTAATGTTGAATTGCATCCATGAGATATTCGGTTGTGATCTCTGGATAACATTTAGACACCGGCGGCTTGACTGTAGCATATAATTCGCCCCTGCGAAAAGCAAAGTTCTTGGTTTTCGCCATTTGCTTGGCCGCTTGGAGTGAAAGCTGGTCCGCATTTCGAATAAGTGATTCTTGTTGTCTTCGCATTCTATGAGGTCTCTCGTTTAATAAGACTTGTAAAAGGTTAAGAAAATAAATTATAAAAATCTATAAAAAGCCTACAAGTTTTCCCTAAAACATAACAAAAATTTTGGAATGATTACAGTCTCAAAGTATTATAGAAAGTCAGCTGAAAAGTGACATTTGCATTAAACACTCTGGCCATGCACACATTTAGTAGGCGATCGTTTCCAACCGAAGTGAATGAAGGACTTGAAAAAACGAAATTTGTGTAATGTAGATATAATAGAAGATGGATTGGCTATAACATGGTCTTTTTAGCGGTATATAAATACTGTATTTTCTTATGGGCTATTTAATGCTGAGCTTCTTAAGTACGTCCGCATTCCAGAGAAGGGGCTCCCCAGTTGGAGACTTCAGATAACTTTACAATTACATACAACGGGTTGACGAATTTATTAAAGTGATATTTAGCACCAGATTAAAGACAAAATATAGGAAAAAAGTCAATTTATTGTTAAACAATGTAATGATAAACACTTTGAAACATAATAATTGTCAAACTAAATGAAATATTTAGACGTCTTTGTGGCTATAGACACTCACATAGGCGACGATTTATGCGGTCCTGAATGTCGTTGATGTTAAACAACAGTTCATTATTCACGATAGAGTGTTTGGGACCCAGTAACTTTTTCAGATTTTCCATAGCATCTAAGCAGTCGCAATACTCCGCTAACTTTGGATTCGCGCAGAAGCTATTGTCGCACTGAATGGCATCGCACTTGTGCTGTGGCGCTGGATATTCGGGCTTGCGATATTTCATATACTCACAGTGGCACATTTGTTTGTAGTAATCACGTAGTTCCCTTATCTTGTTTTCCCTTTTCATTTGCTGGAGCATTTGCTGCATTAGCGGGGATTCAGTCTCTTCACTGCGCCGTTTCAGAAAACTGCATATTTCGCAGGGGCACTCAATTCCTCCACTGCCATCCTTGCCATCGCCCTTACCCTTGCCTTTGCCCTTGCCCTTGCCCTTGCCTTTTTTACGCTTCTTCCCTTTCTTGTTCATATCTGTAAGATCCTCCGACCCTGAGCTACTTTTCTGCAAATTGCCTAAAGTTTGCCTAGGTGTCGAGAAACTACCTCCCCCCCCTTTATCCGTCTCAGTTTCTGGAAGTGATATTATTGATTCAATGCTTTTTTTCATCGGTCTGAGTGGACGTTCTTTGACTTTTGGAGTCTTCTTCTTTATGCTAGACTTTCGTTTAGTCGTTCGTCGCTTTTTATTATCATCAGACGACGAGTCTTCTGAAACAAAAGAAATTTTCGATCCTCCATCTTTCAATGCATCGACACACTGCTCATAAGCATCGGTGACTTCCGGTTTGCCATCATGTTCAAATAATGGAACCAGAACATTGTATAGCTCTTCGTAATCTTTAGGCTGTTTAAATCGAGATTTCCGTGCGCTTGGTCTTCCCAGTGTCATGCTTTGAGGTCTACCTTTTCTTGGTAGTATACCCCCTGGGTCCACACCTGGTGGTACATAAGGAGTTGGTCCCAATGCTCCTGGCCCGGCACCGCGTGGTGCGAAGCCCCCTTCTCTAGCACCGTCTGGTACGAAACCGGGAGGTGCGAAACTGCCTGGTCCGAAACCTCCTTGCCCCATTTGCTGCTGCTTCTTTTTTTCTATTTCCCATGCCACTTCCAATCGCATTTCTTCTTCTAGTTCTTCCATCTCCTTTTTAAACCTCTGTTCATATGATTTTTGATCTTCTTTGTATTTCATCCACTCGAGCTGGGTGCATGTATTTTCGGGAATAGGACATTTGAGTTCACAGTACTTGTCTTTCTGTTTTAGGTCTTTCTTAGATTTTCCAGGTAGTTTCTCCATATCAAGGGCTTTTTCGATTGGAAAATGAGGCTCAGTAGGTGGGAAGGCCTGCTCCCTGTCGCGGGGACAGTACACCCATCGAAGGGCACCCACAGCACTTACAGCCTCCTGAACAGTGGGCATTTTGCGAACTTTAACAGTAAGCTTTGGACGGTTCAGAACAGCGTATCCGGGCGGCTCCTCTACTTTCTCAGGTGGTGGTTTTTCAGGCTCTTTTGGCTTCGGCGGTACCGGCGGATTGACCTTTTTAAGAGATTCGGCAATTGCTTGGTTAAACAAAACCGCCTCCGGCTTGTGAATGCCCGTGCCCACACCGTAGTAGCCCAACGATTCCTTATTTGGACTTCGTCTCCAGACCTCCACAACATCATCCTTTTCCATGTCGAAATGACGCTCACATCCACCTTCTCTAAGGGTATCCATCAAATACTCTGCTGTTAAAGCAGGACAGCATTGGGACACTGGGGGTCTAATAGACGGATAAATCTCGTCATCACGATAGTCAGCCGGTTTGCAATTAAGCATTCGCATCAGATCGTATGGGGTTAGCTTGCTATAGTCAAGGTTCCTCTTTTGTAGTTTTATTTGACTGCAAACGTATTTATTCGATGGGCGGGGCATGTCAACTCTTTTTTGAGTGACCACATTCTCTACGGGTGCAGCTTTTTTGTTGGAATACAATTTGGGGTCGAATGGCTTACAGCCTGTATTTTCAGCCACGTTGGCTATCCATTTTTCAGAGAATGCGGGACGACACCGAGACAGCGGCGGCCTAATGCTGGGATACATTTCCCCTTGTCTAAACGTATATGACTTGCAGTTCTGCAACCGCATAGCATCGTATGCAGTGACATTTTCTGCATCCTTATCGAGTGTTCCAAGCTTTTTGGACATTCTTTTTGGTAAAATTTGTCAATTTATAACATGAAAAATTTGTGAAATATTAATAATAGTATACAGTTTTTGTCAAGACAACACAATAAAATTTTGTTAGTATCACATTCAAAACAATTTATAAACTAAAATAAATATAAACGAGCGAAGAAGCCTTGGAAATTTGAACTATCAAAGTAGGCTGTGATTAAAACAAACTCTTTGCCTGTTGCATTTCCGAATTTTGTGAAGAAAATGAGGAATCATTCTTCATTTATATTAATTAGTTTAGTCATTTTTTGGTTAGTCCGATTTTTTGAGCCAAACAGGTTTTCTAGGTTAGGCAAAACATCCGAACTAAGGTTATGTTTCATAAAAAAGATACATAAAATGAAACCATTGAATCTTCTAACACTAATTGAATTCATCGCCTCACTTAACATATTCGCCAAAAAGAAGGTAAAAATAAAAGAATGAATCAGAATATGTTAGAAATAAATTCTATATTGTAATAATGAATCAAAATACACATACACCGAATACATCACTAAGTCAAATCAGCTCACAATTCTGTTGTGAGCCCATACACATACGATCTGATTTTCTTAAATATTTTTTCTGTTGAGGAAATAGTTATTGAAGGCACTTACAAAAGCGATTACATAGTCGATTCTTCAAATCTTCTAAATTGAATATCAGTTCATTCTTTATAATTGGATGCTTGGGACCAAGTTGTTTTTGTAACTCCTGCATGGCCATTAAGCAGTCACAGTAATTCGAGATTTTAGGATTTCTACAGAAGAAATCGTCGCATACAATGGGATCACATTTGTGTTGGGGTGCAGGATACTCTGGCTTGCGACACTTGAGCTGTTCAATATAGCACTTGAATCGATAGTATTCTCGCAGTTGTCGACGTTTATCATCTCGCTTCAATTGAGAAATAAGCGGAGAGTCCTGTTCCGCTTGGCGCCGTTTCATGAATTGGCAAATGTTGCACGGGCAATCTGAATCGGATGATTTCTTCTGTTTGTCCCTCTTGTTTTGGTGTAACTTCTTTTCCTTTGTTTTTTTCTTTGTTTTGTTTGTTTTTGTTTTTTCTTTGGAGAATGCATCGGATTTATCTTCTATTACATTATTGTCTGATTTGTCATATTCGCCATCTCCGCGACCTAAATCTTTGCCAACATCGTCTAGTTTTCTAATTTTACCGCCCGTTTTATCATCTTCTCTACTAATTTGACCTTTTTTAGTTCCTCCTCCTCCTCCACCTCCTCCTCCACCTTCTCCTCCACCTCCTCCTCCACCTTCTGCTTTACCCACCTTTCTATTTTTATTCTTACCGTGTGCCTTTCCATCTGGTGTTTCCTTTTTTACGCTGGACTTTCGTTTCCTAGCCTTACTCGCTCTTTTGTCTTCATCAGATGATGAGTCTGGAGTAAATGAAATTATCGGATTGCCACTATCCTTCAGGGAAGCAATGCAGCTGTCATAGGCACTGGCCAATTTTGATTTTGTGTCGTACTCAAAAAATGGAACCAGAGTTGTGTATAGTTCCGAGTAATTCTTTGGCTCTACCGATTTCCCTTTACGTCCTCGTGATTTTCTTGAACCCCTATGTGAAGATCGTCTCTTTTTTCCTTTTCTTGGCAGTAAACCTCCTGCGTCAACGCCTGGTGGCACAATAATAGGTTGTGTAACCGATGTTACAAGTTTATCTGATTCAGAGCTTCGAAATCTAAGAACTTTTTTTCCGAAAGTTACCGCTCCAAAATCGAATTCTCCTATTCCGAGAAGTTGTTCAATAGCTCTTTGTCGCCATTCCTTTTTTTCCGCCAACTCCGGATTATTTTCCATTATTATTTCTTTCTCTAACTCTTCAATTTCTTGCTTATACTTCTCTTCATATGATTTTTTATTTTCTTTGTATTTCATCCACTCGTACTCAGTGCATGTATTTTCGGGTATATGACATTGCAGCTCGCAGTAGTCGTCTTTCCGTCTTAGTTCATGCATAGACTTCGAGCGTGGTCGTTCCATGTTAAGTGCTTTTTTGATCGGAAAAGGCGGCTTACTAGATGCAAAGCGTTCTTCGTCAGTACGGGGACAGTACACCCATCGCAATGCGCTAATCGCATTTAGGGTTTCCGTAACAGTCGGCATTCTACTAACTTTTGCACTTAACTTTGGACGATTGAGAACAGCATATCCGGGTGGCTCCATTACATTGTCACTCGAAGAGGGTTGCTTAGGCGTTTCCTTTGGGTTAGGCGGCTCTGGCGGATTGACCTTACGAAGACACTTAGAAATTGCCTCGTTAAACATAACTGCCTCCGGTTTATAAATGCCCGTGCCAACACCGTAATAGCTCAACGATTCCTTATTTGGGACTCGTCTCCAGACCTCTACAATATCATCCTTCTCCATGTCGAAATGACGCTCACATCCACCATCCCTAACTGCTTCGGTCAAGTACTTTTCTGTTATAGCAGGACAGCACTGGGATACTGGAGGTCTAATAGACGGATAAATCTCGTCATCGCGATAGTCAGCCGGTTTGCAGTTAAGCATTCGCATCAGATCGTACGGGGTAAGCTTGCTATAGTCAAGGTTTCTCGTTTGTAGTTTTATTTGCCTGCAAACGTATTTATTCGATGGGCGGGGCATGTCAACTCTTTTTTGAGTGACCACATTCTCTGCGGGTGCAGCATTGTTGCTGGAATACAGGTTGGGGTCAGCCACATTAGATGTCCACTTATCAGTGATTGGAGGACATCGAGGCACTGCGGGCCTAATGTTGGAATAAATTTCCCCTTGTCTAAACGTATATGCTTTGAAGTTCTGCAAACGCATAGCGTCGCATGCAGTAACATTCGCTGCATTCTTTTTGAATGTTCCTTGTTGATTGGACATTGCTGTAAAATTCTGTCTTTTATAAAATTTGGTTTTTATAAAGTCTGGGAAATTTTTTAAATAGCAAAAGTACAATTTTTGTCAAGATTATACAATAAAATTTTGTTAGTTTCACATTCAAAACAATTTAGATAGTAAAAAATATACAGCTTGACGAAGAAGTCTTGTAAGTATATAAACAATCAAAGTAGGTGAAAAGGGCAAATTTAAATGTCTGTGCTTGCTCAACTTCTTAAAGACGAATTTATGTCAAATATTTTCCGATATTACTAAATATTATCAACATCTGTTTATAATGAAGAGGAGAGCTACAGACTCTTTATCTAGTAATTTCCCATATGCTAAAAAATATACATATCGCGGTAGTGTTTTGATTTAACAGATGTGAATATTCTTTAAGGTGCCTGTCTAAAGTCAACTGATCGGAATTGACGGTAATATTTTCATTCCCTAAATCTTATTTCCCTTTTTAAAAATTTTTTCATATGATTTTTATTTTCTTTGTATTTGCTCTATTTGTGCTGAAAGCATAAATTTATAGGAAATATCACATTACAGATTTTCTTTTTCGTTTTACCGCGTACATGGATTTCGTTGGTGACCGTTTCATGTTAAGAGCTTTATTGATCGGAAAAGGGGGCTTACTAGGTGCAAAGGGCTCTTCGTCATTACGGGGACAGAACACCCACCGCAATGCACCAACCGCATTTATAGCTTCCTGAACTGTAGGCATTCTACGAGCTTGTACATTAAGCATTGGGCGATTCAAAATAGCATGTCCTGGTGGATCCATTAGTTTGTCACTCGGAGGTGGTTTTTCAGGCACCTCCTTTCGTTTGGGCGGTTCTAGATTGACCATTTTAAGACACTTACAAATTGCCTGGTTAAACATAACGGCCTCCGGTTTGTGAATATTTGTGCCCACACCGTAGTAGCCCAGCGATTCCTTATTTGGGATTCGTCTCCACACCTCCACAATATCATCCTTCTCCATGTCGAAATGACGCTCACATCCACCATCCCTAACTGCTTCGGTCAAGTAGTTTTCTGTTATAGCAGGACAGCACTGGGATACTGGGGGTCTAATAGACGGATAAATCTCGTCATCACGATAGTCAGCCGGTTTGCAATTAAGCATTCGCATCAGATCGTATGGGGTTAGCTTGCTATAGTCAAGGTTCCTCTTTTGTAGTTTTATTTGGCTGCAAACGTATTTATTCGATGGGCGGGGCATGTCAACTCTTTTTTGAGTGACCACATTCTCTACGGGTGCAGCTTTTTTGTTGGAATACAATTTGGGATCGAATGGCTTACAGCCTGTAGTTTCAGCCACGTTGGCTATCCATTTTTCGGAGAATGCGGGACGACACCGAGACAGTGGAGGCCTAATGCTGGGATACATTTCCCCTTGTCTAAACGTATATGACTTGCAGTTCTGCAACCGCATAGCGTCGTATGCAGTGACATTTTCTGCATCCTTATCGAGTGCTCCATGCTTTTTGGGCATATTTCTTAACAAAATGTGTCAAATAATAAAATCTAGATAATTTATTAAACGTTAATAAGTCAACATTTTATAATTTTGTATCACATTCAAAACAATTTAGTTAGTAAAATAATTACTCTATGAATTATCAAAGTAGACTGTAAATAAAACAAACTGAAATGAGCGAACAACTCATAAAAAGTAAAAAAAAAACTAAAATATTCGTCCATTCTATCAAACATCAATTTGTATACTCAAATGAAATGAATAATATATTGGCTTTGTTCACTGTCTGTTCATTTAATTGACCGTTCATCCATTTCGCCGCTTTTAATGTTAGGGACTTGCATATTTGAATGTACACTCTTTTGTACTCGATACGCCCCACTTCTCTGTGTGAGTGTTTACTATATAAATAATTTGTGTGAGCTTGTGTGAGTAAAGGATAGAGGAAAAAGTCACACTTCAAATGTTAGAATCAAAAACATATATTGTATATCTACTACAATAATCTTACACCTAATGAATCACTAAGTCACATCAGCTCGCAATTATTTTGCGTACACGTACACAGTCACATATCTATACAATCTGATAATATATATTTTTTTAATAGTTACGAAAGACAGTCACATAGGCGCTTGCATAGGCGACTCCTCAAATTCCTTAAGTTGAATATCAATTCATTCTTAATATTGCGATGCTTGGGGCCAAGTTGTTTCTGTAGCTCCTGCATGGCCTTCAAGCAGTCACAATAATTAGATATCCTGGGATTTCTACAGAAGAAATCATCGCAAGCAATGGGATCGCATTTGTGCTGGGGTGCGGGATACTCTGGTCGACGACACTTGAGCTGTTCGCAATGGCACCGCAATCGGTAGTACTCCCGCAGCTGTCGTCGCTTCTCTTCTCGCTTCATTTGAGAAATAAACGGAGTGTCCGGCTCCGTTTCGCGACGTTTCATAAATTTGCAAATTTCACATGGGCAATCCTTCATTGGTTTTTTACAGTGATCAACTGGTGGAATACTTTGTGGTGTCGTGGACTTGCGCTGTTGCCTTTTATTCCCTTGATCTATTACCTTATTTTTCTTTTTTGTTTTGCCTTTGACGGATATGGCGGAATGGACAGAAGCTGTATTGCCAATTATAGGTTGAGAAATGTTGTGATCATCTTCGCTTGATTTTCCCTTCTTCCCGGTGTTTTTAGATTTTTCTGGTTTGTTACCTTTAATAACCTCGACCTTTTTATCTTCATTTTTATCGTGTTTTTTCCCTTTTTTGTCGGTGTCAGTTTCTGAACTTTCACCCTCCTTTCCACCCTTTCCATCCTTTCCACCCTTTCCACCCTTTCCATCCTTTCCACCCTTTCCACTCTTTCCACCCTTACCATCTTTTCCATCCTTACCATCTTTTCCATCCTTACCATCTTTTCCATCCTTACCATCTTTTCCATCCTTACCATCTTTTCCATCCTTAGCAGGCTTTTTACTATGTTTATTCACATTTTTCTGATTTTCTATATCACCTTCTGATTTTTCGAAAGTTTCTTTTCCGTGTTCTGTTTCTTCTTTCTGCTTATTGAAAAGATTCTTTTCTCTAATTGATTTTTCGTCGGCTGAACTTGTTCCTCCTATTTTATCTTTCTCTGGTTTGTCAAGATCCAAACTATCGACCTTTATTGGAGGAAATTCTATTTGATCACCACCAGGTTGTCCCGATGGTCCCCGAGGACTGCCACCTTCATCGCCGGTTTCATCGCTCTTCGACTTACAGCAAGTGCTATAAAGCTCACACAATGAGTCTTTCCTACTGTGGTTCTCAAAGCACGTTATGAGATGTTCGAACAGCTCATCGTAGTCTTTCGGCTCAGCAATAGTCTGAGCCTCCTGCTGCTGCATCTCGATATTGAAAGCGTTCTCAAATGTCCTCGGATCTTGTTTGTACTTCATCCACTCGTAATCTGTGCATACGTTCTGGGGAATGCCACATTGTAGATCGCAGTATTTGTATTTACGCCTCAGTCCATATTTTTGCATTTGCACCCGTCTATCCATATCCAGGGCAGTGGCCAAATTAATTCTGGGCTCGCTGCTGGCAAACGGATATCGTGCATCGATTGGAAGAGGGCAGTGCAGCACGCTGAATGCCTCGTTTGCATTGATCTTTCTCTGCACAGTGGGCATGCCTCTGAGCTTTTCCTGTAGTAACTCGCGATTCAAAACAAAGGGCCTACAATCTTCCTTGGGTAGCAGAGGATTGGTTGCCCTGAGGCTACCAGAATTCATAGTTGGCTTTTTGACATCCACTGCCTTTCGCATTGCTCGGGCTACCGCCCTTTGGAAGTGCACTGCCTCCTTTTCGGGTTGGCCTGTGCTCACCCCGTAGTAGCTCAGTGATTGTTTATCGAGGCTCTTATTCCAGACTTCGATGACATCGTCTTGCTCCATGTCAAAGTAGCGACCACAGCCGAAATCTTCAGCCGCGCTATATAACCAATCCACTGTCTGCGCATCATTGCACTTGGATTCTGCAGGTCTGATATTGGGATAGCTTTCGGACTTAACAAAATTGAACGTCTTGCAGTTATTCCTGCGTATCACATCGTAGGGAGTTAGCTGCTGTGCTGGAGACATTTCGCTTTCTGATTGAGGCTTCCCTGTGTGATCTACATAGGCACTTGTTGATCTCGAATCAATATTTTGGACCGGAGACTTTTGTTGATTACGCATTTTAGTTTAGCCGTTACCTGATGGACATAGGATTAAATAAAATTTATCTTTTTTTTTAAATTTCTTTTACAAAATTTTGTCTGTTTGACCAACCCAAAGTTGTCAAAAACTTACTGAAACTGTAACGATATGTATCGAAACAGTCGACATAATAAATTCTATTCGAGAGTGTTTTGGCTAAGGCAACCTTTTCTTGGCTAGTCACCAAATGAGGGCTGTTAAATATTTTAATAGCTAACCTGTGCCAAAAAGGATTAGCCGAAATCAGCAAGGACAGGCACAGGCTGTCAGCTAAGCAGAGCTTTAAGAGCAGCGTGTGAAACAATTAAGATAATCACCGTAGTCATTTCCGTTTTACGCTTCCTACGTAGCCCGTAAAATTTCCTGGCAGAGCCGAAACTTCACCAGCTGAGCTTGTGTGTGTGAGGGTGTGTGCACCTCTGCCTCTCTGTACCCTTCTCTCTCTCTTTCTCGCACTCACTCAAAACCTGTTACATTATTCACGAAGACAAATTTGCCCGATTTAGTTTTTAGTTAAAAGCAAATTATGGCGCTCTAATGACGGCGCAGTTGAGCTCCGCGAAGGAGCACGTGTAGGGGACGCTAACGGCAGTTTTCAATGACATTTTATGGGCTGGCCTGGCGCCAGGGGAACGCTTACCAAGCCAAGATTAAAGAGAATGAGGCTTTAATTGCCATGGCCTGCTCCTTGATGGCCGTTGAGCAGCGCTCCATCGTTGCCTCCATGATGATGTGTCAATCAGAGTCCTGCTAAAGTCAAAAGTGTCCCGCCAATGGACTGAGCTCATTGTGCACACAGGCGGGATGCTGGCAGGCACAGCTAAGCATGCTCTTGGCCAGCAAAGGTCAGCTTTTAAACCGTTTTTCACCTGTTCTGTGCTCTGGCATTTGGCATGTGATCGGGCTACGCTCGAGCGGCTTGTAATCGGCTTTGATGGCTCTGCCAAAGTCTGTGTTTTACAATGTCAGGATATTGATGCCATCCAGCTAGTTGGCTGCCAAACTCCATCTCCAACTCAAACACAAACTCAAAGTCGATCCCATTGCTCGTTGGCTTAACATGGGACAAGGTCAAGTTCAAGTTCAAGCAATAAACTGTCAGTTCGGCTGATAAACATGTTTTGATTTGGCCGAAAATTGGTCAACTTTGCGAATTGAATTACGTTTGGGAAACTTTCCTGCTTTTGTTTTTAGCAGCTGCAAATTTTATGGTATGTCAAATGAGAATTATGATTCGGCAACTTTTTTATGGCAGATTTTTGCTTAAATAAATAAAATAAATAATTATTAAATGTGTCGTCAGATGCTGTAATATTTTGAGGGATTCTTTTTATA
Organism: Drosophila navojoa; assembly: GCF_054131105.1. Lineage (NCBI taxonomy): Eukaryota > Metazoa > Arthropoda > Insecta > Diptera > Drosophilidae > Drosophila > Drosophila navojoa. The sequence goes on along the minus strand of NC_142891.1, from coordinate 16,166,432 downwards.
TAGGAAAAACATCTAGTTCTTATATACTGCAAACTGTTTTAAGAGCATATAAACTACAGTTAGCTAACTATATCTTTTGTCATAGTTACTTATGAATATGATACAATCCTTAAACATAAAGCAAACACTAACATGGATAGCAAATTCCAAACTTTATTATGCAGCTAAATTACAGACTTATTCAATTGACAATTCAATATGTTCTCAGAGCGATTTATTATATTTAGATGATGTCTTAGTGTGAATATTATTTTATGAACCGCTTTGCACATTAATCATTGCCAAGCAGTCTGCTGCTAGCATTACTATAAATACACAATGTGCGAGTATATCAGAAGGCTATTGATAATATTTGCTGTACATGGCGCAATATCGTGATCATGTACATATATCTAAATGCTCGTCATAAATAAACAGTGTGTGCACAGAGACACAAATATGAACACCCACACAGCACAGAATGTACGCCACATAATTTCAGTGGCATTTTGTCCATAGTTATCCAGCAGTTTGTCAAATGTCTTAGAGTCGACAGCGCTACGGGTGGGCTGACAGACATGCAGATATACACACACACAGAGAGAGAGAGAGCTTCGCTTACTGTTAATATAAAGGCATGACTTGCCCCAAAGTTAATGCCAAATTCAAGCTTCAGCCGCCCCCTACCCGGTTGCTGGCGTGTGTGTTTGTCTGTGTAGCATGCATTTTAGAGGACACTGGTAATCCTGGAGCTGATTTTGGATTTGTCATTAAACGCCCAGCGGGATGACAACAATGAAGTCCATAGCAGATAAGACACTGCCCAAGCCCTGACATTGCCATAGAAACCGCCACTCGGGCGATGCAACTGCCACTCAGGCTGTACAGAGCCGTTGACGTCGGAAGAGGGGTAACGGGTAACGGGAAGCAAGGAACGGGGACAACTGCTAAACTGACAACAAAGCCAAAACTAATGCCGTTCGCCATGTCTCGCCAAACAGTCGCTTCTCCTTGTCACAATCTCCCCTCCTTCTCTTAATCAATGTCGCCATCTCTCTATCTCTCTCTGTCTATCATTCTCTGTCACCCCTTTATATTTAAGTTTTGCAGAACATGTTGCGTGATTATCTAGCTATCGGGCTGATTTACATTTAACCCAGTTAGTAAGCAAAAATACTCTTGCACAGGGCAATAGTATGTTGTCATGGAGCAAGAAAGTCCTAACAAATTAATATCAACTCATATAGTCTTTATTAATAAATATGATTAATAAATTAATGATTATAATAATAATGATAATAAAGTAAATTACTGGCCGATAATAATACAACTTATTGATAAGTCAATTGAATTTCTTAAATTTCAATTTATGTCTTAAATTAAATTTTGATTATATTTAAAGAACATAAAGTGAATTTTAATTTTGAAGTAAATGTCTTTCAAAAAAAAAAGGAAAAAAATGTGTTACTTTACTTTAAAATTTGTATAAAAATAAACTGTTAATTTATATAGCTAAATAGCAAAGACAAATAATTTATTTAATAATTTATAATAAATAAAGTCACGAAATACGATCCGATCGAGATAAGTCCAAGTTATTCAGAACTGAGTTTGCCTTTAATAAAAATGCGAATTTTCTAAATAATTTATTCATAGATGAAAATATAATTAAGTCCAAAGATCTTTTAGAGATTATAGTTAACAAAAAAAAAAACAAAAAAAAAAAAAAAAAGAAAAGATAAATAATTAAATAGCTTTTAGTTTTTCAATGAAAAGTGATTAAAGTCCAGCTCGCATTTGATTTAGCCAGCAGTAGCAAAGTGCATGGCATATTCGACCATGGCCAGAACAGACTTCTGCTTTCTTGGCCTTTTTTATGCGGTCTGTGCTACGGCTTCTGGGCTAACTAGGTTGATTTGCTGGGTGTGTCCATTGTGGCGCATTGCTGGGCACTTGTAGTCCGCACCTCTCGTAAATCCATTTTGTGATATTTAATTGAAATATGGTGCCCTGGAGTAGTTCGGCTGCCAGTTGAATATCTGGTTGTCTGGCTATTCGTTTGCCCAGTTGTTTGCGATTTACGAGGCAGCCAAATGAGTTTTGTGCGCGCACTCAGTGGATTAGGGCTTGGGCATTGGCTTCGATTTACGAGGAGCTTTAACGAGTTGCTGCGACTCATAAAGCATCATTTTGGCCATGGTTTATGCTAGGTAATTAATAATACCCGGTTTCTGTTTCGGTTTTCTCTATTTGCAGGACGCCAAGTTGCGGCAGATTGTGACGATGGGGCCACAGGACACACTCGAGGAGAAGACCGTCACCATTTGCCATGGCTCCGATTTTGTCAACATGACATTTGTCAACTTCTGCTGCACACGACGGGACATTGCCCAGGTAAGAAGCAACAAGCAAAGGGGTGAACTGCAGCGCCAGCAGGGGGAGGGGGAGGGAGGGGCGCTGCTGTCATTCCTGGCAAAGCTCCAATGCCAACAGCTGCTCATTATGGCCAATTGACAACTTGACGACAATTGAAATGCGAACATTGAGGGCCCATCAAAAGCTATTTGGGAGCGTAAAACTGGGTCACTCACACACACACACACACACACACACACCATACACACACATATTCTCGCACACACACCTTTAAACTCATTTGGGAATTGTGAAATGGGTCGCGAACGCGAAACTGTATGAGTTGACATATACGAGTATTCCAAATTCCCATTTCGTTCGCAATTTGAGACAGTTTCGTACAGCAATATATTGTGACACATATTATTTAACTAATTCATAATCTTTATAGGATTTTTTATAACATTTTTGGTTTTTATCATAAACTTTTTTTTATGTTTTTGTGAAATTTTTAGAATAAAATATCGGGTTATTTTGTTTTCAGTTTAACTAACGATATATATATTATAATAATAATGATTTATATATAATTTGAACTGAATTTTCTTTGGAATCATATATTGTATCGTTGTGATTTTTATAATCTTCGGTCTGTCTAACTTTTACTATTACATATAAAATAATATATAAATATTACATATAAATAAGTCTTACAAATATATATGTTCAACAGTCCATCTGCCCTACCTATCCATAAGACTAACTACTTTATATTAATCCTATCTATCAAAAGCTCTGCCTCTGATAACTCTGTAAGGCGAATTGTCTACAGCAAATCGTATTTGGAACAGTCTCGTAACATCCACTTCAGTTCAAACATCTGAGTCCATCCTCATACTCAAACACACACGCACACTCACTCACACACACTCTCTCTCTCTCACATACACATTGTTGAAGTCATTAGGATACATTGGGGCACACCTGGCGCCAGTTGTTGTGGGGCTATTTTTAACCGTTTGCCGACTGCGCGTAAAAATATAAGTGACTGTCGAACACATTTTATTGATTTAGCATAGGGGGGCCTGGTGGGCCACGCCTTTTCTATGTCTGACTGGACAGAAAACCGAATACGCTTCAAAATCGTAACGCTCGTATGGGAATACAAAGTAACCCAGCCACGCCCTCCTCCCGCTCTGCCTCTGGCTCGCCGCGCATAGAGGTGACCTTGCTCTTGCTGGAGCTGACAGCGTTCTGTTTGGTTTTTGGTCAAAATCAATGTTCTATATTTTATCACGGGCTCGTCTATCCGGGGCGCAGCCAGAATCGGACACGGACTCGGACACGGGCACGGACACGAACGTCGGTGCTGAGCAGCGCGGCATGTGCGTGCATTCATGTTATTGTTATTATTTTTGGCACGCGTCGCCAGCGCTTCTATAAACAAAATCGAATGCCAAAATTTCATAAACTTTCACGGCATTTCGGGCCGCACAAAATAATAAATAAACATGCAGCTTTGGCACACACACACGAAAATCGAAAGAAAACTGAGTGAGGGTATTTTGGTATTTGCTTGAAATATTTTGGAGAATATCAAACAAATGCACTGGCACATGGATTTGCTTTGTAGACTTGTCTGCCAGCAAATGCGAATGCAAATGCAACTGCAATTCGAATCATTCAACAGCCCGACTCGATGTATGTGAATCGGTATCCATGCCATTTGAATCTGTGCAATGCAATGAAAATCATTTAGCATAACTGTAATCTATATCAGATGCAAATCTCCCACTCCTTGTCTGGCCATTGGCATGCATGCCATGGCCGTGTGTAATCTGAGATTTTGCGCTTGGCCATTTCAATTAGTTTCGTGCGCGTGCTGGGAGCCTCTTATAGGAATACCAATCAATGGCTAGAAGCTTATTTTGAGTTGAATCTCAAGCATAAATAATTGAAATTCCTTTTATTAAATTGCAATTAGTTAGCAGTGATGGCCAAAGGTGTTTGTATTTATAAGTATGTGTGCTTTCCACATATAAGCAGCTTTATGGCAAATAGATCCTCTCTAACACTTACTCTAAAAATAATATTTACATTTATCTTTATATTTCAAACCTAAAGTTAAAAAATAATTAAATTGTTTAATGTAATTATTTGGTTAATTATTTTCATTATATATATATATATATATATATATATATATATATATATATATATATATATATTTAAAGTTTTATAATTTTTATCACTTGGACCACTGTAAATATTCACGAGATTTCCGAGTCCAATTGGTTGTGGTTGCCATCTGATATGGCATTGTATAACCTTCTTCTTCCATTCTCCTGCATTTCTTTCATCAGTTCACCTCATTCTCCCCTTTATCATCTGTTCTTCTTATTCAGGTCCTGCTCGCATTCGCCTTCTGCTCCCCTCCACTTCCCCCTTCTATTGACCCTATTCTCTCATTTACCTTATGCTCAAATACACTTCATTCGACCTCTCCTCTTTACCTCCTTCTTCCATTCCATTCACTTCTGTATCCAATTCATCTCCATCACTCCCTTACCTCTTTCTCCCATTCATCTCCTTCATCTATTTGTACTCTCACCTCGCCCCAACTCTCATTTCAATTCTCAATTCAGCTCAATATGTTCCGCTCACCTTTTGCTCTAAGTAAATGCAACTGTAACCGTAAATCAAAAACCTTTTCATGACAATCAATCTTTATGCTTGTAACCTGCGTCCCGTTAACTCTTGAGGTTATTTTTGAGTTTGTGTAACTTCAGCTGATTTATTTGCTCCGGCTTACAGTCGTCGTCTCTATTATGTGCCGTGTCACATCCATGCTGACCTTATCGTCCTCTGCTTGCATTGTCTTCTTCCAGATCTGGACGGACGGGCTCATCAAATTGGCCTATAGTCTGGCCCAGCTGAACGGCTCGGCGATTATGTTCCTGCAGAAGGCGCACACAAAACTCTGTCTGCAGGTGGACAAAAGCGGACGCATCCCAGTCAAAAAGTAATTGCCACTGTAGCCCGCACAGAACCCACACAGAGCCCGCAGAGCCCCAAGCAGCAAGCAGGCCATGGCCCTGGGGTTGAGCCTCTAGTGGTTGGGGCTCTTTGGCTTTTGTGCATTGTGTGTTGAAGCATTTGACAATATTTGTTAAGTGTTGCCTAGAAAATTGAAATTTACGCCAATTTCTTTTCGCATTTCCCTGCTCTTCTGCCTCCGCTCAACTCCTTCCACTCTCCATCGACGCAACAACTCAATGTGGCTGGAACGTGGCTCATGCATCACTGACGCCAACGCCAACGTCGACGTCGACGCCGACTTCGTCGCCAACGACGACTACATCATCAACACGAACCACATTGTCTGGCTGGACAACGAACCCACATAATAAAATCAATCCAACACCAACCCCAACCCCGGACCGTCTGTGTGCCGTGTTGTCGTCCTGGTCGTGACCACTTTAGCATCATTAAACTTTTTGCGCAAAATAAAGAGGATCGGAAACGTGTCGAGAAGGCGCTGGACGTGACCGGGCTGCCGTCGGGCAAGGTCGATAGCATATCGGTGTCGAAATTTCAATTTGAGGACTTTTATAATTTGTACAAATATCTGACGCAGCGCTCTGAGGTGGAGCGTCTATTCGATAGCATGTGAGTACAGTTGGTCAATCAATTGGATTGCGATTCAGTTATGTTTCTTCTTTGATTTTTCTTAACCAATTCCCAATTCCATATCTATGCAGCGTGGGCAACGCGAAGCGCAAATGCATGTCCGTGGCGCAGCTGGTGGAGTTCCTTAACAAAACGCAACGCGATCCGCGCCTCAACGAGATTCTCTATCCCTATGCGAATAATGCGCGCGCCAAGGAGCTGATCCAGCAATACGAGCCCAACAAGTTCAACGCGCAAAAGGGCCACCTTAGTTTGGATGGCTTTTTGAGGTAAGCACCCACTGAGGGAGGCCCCAAGTTAAGTGAGCCACCCCCACGTCCTTAGGCCCTGCGCCTGGCCTGGGTCTGTGCCTGACAGCTTATCGTTCTCGCCAAACGCCTGTTATAGTCACTTGACGGCACTCCATGGCCCACAAGAGGGCGCCGCTTGCATGTGACGCGAGGCCTAAGACGACAACATCATCATCACAATCATCATCATCATCATTATCATCAGCCAGTGGCACACTTCACAGTTACTCGGGCGCGAAGGACGCGCGCCATTGTGTCCTTTACATATCACATGCAACACATGCAAAATAATATTAAAAGAAAACAAAACATGCATGCAACACTAGCGGAAAATGTGCAGCGAATACAACTGATTCAGTGGGCCAACGGGTGGAGCTACTCGATTAATAGCTTTGCGCAGAGCAAAATGACAGAGGTTTTACGGGGAAATTGAGAAGTTTGATAGGTTCAGGCAAGCATAGGAAGGGATTTATTGGGATAAGTTTATGGCAAAATAAATGCTATTTTGTTTAATTATTTTAAAAGAATAAATGATTGTCGGTTTACTTGCTCGCTGTGAAACTGTTCAGATCTTAACTTTAACTTTAATCAGGGCAACTATGGATGTACAGCTTAGGCCATGAATATAGTAGTGAGCACTAAATATTAGTGAGCAGCAAATGGAGGAATTAAACAGTTTAATATAATATAAATATCATATAAGTACAATATATAATTATCAAATATCTGCAAGCCCTTACTTTTATTCCATATATATTTATTCCATATTATTTATTTCCATATCTTTCTCTCTCTCTCTCTGTTCTCCCCTCTCCATCTACTTTTCTCTCTCTCACTCTCCATCTAACTCTCTCTCTCACTCTATCTCTTCCACCGTATCCATCTGACTCTCTCTCCCCATCTCCCTGTATATATATATCTATCCCCTCTCTCTCTCTCTCTCTCTCTCTCTCTATCTGCCTCTCACACTGTGTTTCTCACGCACACTCTAATTTATTCTCTTCCCCCTCACATTTCAGATATCTAATGGGCGACGATAATCCCATAATGGCGCCCAACAAGCTTGATCTCTGCGATGATATGGATCAGCCGATGTCGCATTACTTCATCAACTCCTCGCACAACACCTACCTAACGGGTCATCAGCTGACGGGCAAGTCATCTGTGGAGATATACAGGCAATGCCTGCTCGCTGGCTGCAGGTGAGTGCTGCGTGCTGCGTGCTGCGTCCTCTGCCGTCCTCTGCCGTCCTCTGCCGTCCTCTGCCGTCCTGTAGTGTGGTGTGGCATGTGGTTGTGGTCATATTGTGAAGGCGGAGCTGTGCGTTTTAATTACACAATGAAATGGACACATGCGTGTGCGTATGTGTGTATCTGTGTGTGTGCGTGTGAATGTGTGAATGTGTGGTCAGTTGCCCATATTTTGGATGCTGGCCGTGACCTTGTTGCAATGTTGCGCTGCCGCATGTCTGTATGTGTAAATTGCGGGCCTTCACACACATATGCCACACACTCATTATGTCAGGTGTGTGTGTGTGTGTGTGTGTGTTTATGTCTGTCATTTTTGCCGCTGCGCTGCTTTTTAGTGCAGCGGAAATTGCTTGGTCGCCATTTTTACGGCCGCCATCAAGAGCATGGCGTGCTGCTGATGCGCTGCATCCGTCGCAGTCGACGTCGCCGCTGCAGTCTCTCGCTGACTGCGCTGCACACATCACAAAATTTATTGACGCAAAAGTTATTGCAAGGACATGGCGAATGATTTTGATTGTTGCCATTGCCGTTGCTCGCCGTTGCTCTTGCTCTTGCTCTTGCCGCTTTGACCGCATTATCTGATAAACTCTTTTTTATGCGCCGTCATTTTGTGGCCATTTGCGGCGTCAGTTAATTTGATGGCTTCCACTTGTTTGTCGATATCAAACATTGCTTCACTTTTTGCTTTTCTTGCTTTTCTTGTTTTTTTACTGGCTCAGATGCGTTGAGCTGGACTTTTGGAATGGACGCACCGAGGAGCCGGTAATTGTGCACGGCTATACGTTTGTGCCCGAAATCTATGCCAAGGACGTGCTGGAGGCCATCGCGGAGAGCGCATTTAAAACATCCGAATACCCTGTGATATTGAGCTTCGAGAATCACTGCAATCCCAGGCAACAGGTAAGTCCCGCACATAGTTTGGGCCGAATGAATGGGCGCCCGCATATCGACAGCTGCCGCTGCTGTCGAAAAGTGACTTGTCCTAAACTAACTGTAACGAAAAGCCAATTTCATGGCCCCTGCCCTGAGCTAACAGCGTGCGCTGTGCTGCAAAATGGAATGTGGGGCGCATTAGGCATGTGTACACGATAGAGCACGATGGGCACGAAGAGCACGAAAAGCTTGAATAGCTCGATTGAGCTCGATTAAAGTCAGTTGACTTATAAGTTGTTAAAGAGTATAACATATGATTGCATAGGCTTGTACCGTGTGGTGCAGAGGTCTTTTTTATGAAAAACAACTGCTCTGCTTGTGATATATGTATGTATTTATAATCCCATAGAACTATTACGTCTAATTGAATATATGATAGCCGTCAAGCAGTCGCCGCAAGAGTCGCCCGTTTTATGGCATTTTACATCCCTCTTGACAGAACTTGAGGCCATTGCTGGCGAATATTCTCATTTACGACTTCAAGAGTTTAATCATAGGATCTGGCCGGCTAAAAATGAGAGATGGAGCGACCCAGTAACAATTGCATCATTCCTTATTTCATTTCATCTCACGTTCTAGCAATGTAAGCCCATGCAGTGTTTGTCACTTTATATTCTGCATATGTTGACTTCACAAGTATCAAACTGAATTTAGATTGGGCGACATTTGTAAAAGATATAGCTCCAAATAGGCCGATTGTCTTTGCCTCACCCTGCATATAAAAGAGAAGAGCATCAAGTGGAAGTAGTCAAAATAGCTCTTCATAAGTGAGCATCATTAAAAAGTGAGACGAGTAGGCATTCCTTACACATGTTGGATTATAGCATTCAAATGTATGAATATTAAAGAAGTCATGCAGCTAAATATATTCATCATAACCGGAAATCGCTATAAATGCAAACTAGCTTCGATTATTCTAATATGATACCCGATTAAATTACCTTACCTTTCCTCATCTTCACACTCCTTTGCCGCAGAACTCTCTAAGGGAGCTTGCCATAACTGAGCAGAGTTCTGTCATAGCTAAGTCGACATCAAAACGCGGCTTAACATGTCTAAGCTCGACTTAAAACGACTTTATGTCACGTCAACACGATAATCACGCTCAACAGGACTCAAATTTTTTGACTTCGTGTATTTAGCAAACATCACAACACGCTCCAATCTCTAACGGGTGCTCGATCCCCTACCACCCTCGCACCGTACTCCACGCCTCTCCCGCCTCTCGCATTAGTCAAACAATTCGTCAGAAAGCAAACAGCAAAAAAAAAGCAAAACAAAAACTTACCCGTTCACGTTCATCCAAAGGGATTCCAAAGTGCCACGCCCCCGCCCTCTAGCGCGCCTACCATCTAACCAGTGTGAGCCCCGCCTCCCCACTCAAACATTGCGCAGCTCAGCTGCCGTGTGGCTGAGTAAATCTCAGCAGCTACTCGAAAGGTAATTGCCTGATGCTTTAGCTCCACGAGATAATAACAAAGGCAAACTTTTTTAGGGCCACACGGGGCCGGCGAACAGCTGCACAGGTGCGAGAGGAGGTGGCGGCGGCGGCACAGGCATCTGGTTAAAGTTTTACCATTAAAAGTAGTTACATAAACTAAATTTACCATAGGGAACAGGTAACTAACATAGGCAGGCAGGCATATCTGATGGGGCAAGAGGGGGAGAAAGGCCAAAGGGGAGTGCATGGAAGTTGGCCAGCTACTTACGGAGCCTGTTCATCAAATTTCAGTTAACAGCCAGTTAGCCAAACTAATGCTGTTGCAACATTTTGCAGGCAAAGATTGCGAACTATTGCCGTGAGATCTTTGGCGATATGCTGTTGGATAAGCCGCTCGATTCGCATCCGCTGGAGCCGAATGTGGATTTGCCGCCGCCCTCGATGCTGCGGCGCAAGATCATCATCAAGAACAAGAAGAAGCATCATCACCATCATCATCATCATCACAAGAAGGGGCAGGGCACACCAGCTGCCGGCAATAAACTAACGACGGCGAACTCAGGTGAGTGGCCCACATGGCGTATGCGTAATGTTTTCAGCGCTCTTCTATTGTGTGTTTGTCAGAGCTGCTGCTGCTGCTGTTGCTATTAGTTTTATGATCCCCGTTGTTGTTGTTGTTGTTGCTGTTGTTTAATATGCTACAGCATTGAGCTGCTTGTTTGCCTAGCCCAACTCTCGGCAAATGTAAATGAGCTCCAAGCACGCAGCTGTTGTTGTTTACTTCTCTTCAACTTTCTATGCCAGGCTTAACTCGGATATTGAGTTTTCAACTGATTTCAGTTTTGCTTATTTACTGTTTAGAAATATGATTTAAAAAACGTTGCAGCGTTTCATTAACTAGTTTTTGGTGGGCGAAAAGTTTATATATATTGATTTAGTTGATGAAACTTTAGCTTTGCTATACAACCAAGTGGAGGCCACGTTGATGGCTCATTTGCTTAGAAGGAGTTTCAGAATTTTTTACTTGTTTTAATACAAAGTTTCGTTTTGACAGATTAAAGTGTCAATTTTAAATTAAATTATTATACAAATAATTAAAATTATTATAAAAATTTATTATATTATAAATTGTTTTACATTTTAGATTGCAAAGCTATAAACATTGATTTTAAATTATTTAATTAAAATTAAAATCCAATTATTTCACTCTTTGCAATCATATCTGATCTATTGTAAATAGTAAATAATATAAATATTTCTTATAATTGCTTGGCCTTTTCTGCACAGTTTTTGGTAATTTCATAAAGAGAGAAAGCTGAAAAAAATCCTTAAAAATTTAACCAACTATAAAAAAACTAAGCATCTCTTAGACTTGACAAATTTCGAAATGGAGTAGCTTTTTTAATGGAATTATTCCGCTATTCAAGTAATTTTTCTAAATTATTTTTAATTTTTAATAGATTTATCAGCACATAAGCAGAAATATCTCTACAGTGTTTCTATCAAGCATTTAAAAATCCAATCAACACTCAGCTGAAAGACAAAAGTTCGTTTCATATGGCGCAGTCCTTGCTGTAATTTCTATGACAAAAACTTTTGATTGAATTGCAAGCAATTTCCAAAGAATAAATTGCTTAAACAATATGGACAATTTAAGTGCTTGCTGAAACTTTTATCACTTAAAAATCTAATACTAATTCCATTACGTGCATTTGGCTATCAGCAAACACTTAAAATGTAAATGAGTTTTAGTTTTGCATAATCTGGTGCATGCCTGGAGCTTCAAGAACTATTCAAGCTCGCGCTGTTTATAAACATAGATCAAATCAATATTCCTGACTTGCAGCCATATGTTTGAAAGTTCTTTGAAGTGTGTCTACTTCTCCAGCTGCTGGCATTTCGGTCTCTCTTCTACTTAAGTTTGCCCGGCACATGTCTAAAGTTTTATTAGTATTTTACATATAAATGTATTTAGTTGGCGCTTGGCGTCCTGGCTAATGGGGCAGAGACGCGTCTGCATCTGTTGCTGCTGCTGTTGGTGGCTGCAATTCGTGCTGGCGTCCATTTGCATGCACAAGTGCACAATTTAGCCATGGCTGACGCTCTATGCCATTTTGTGGCGTTTCGCTCCCGCCCAAAGGCGCCCGGTTGACATTCTGCTCATGAATTGCGAAAAGCCAATTTATAAATGCAAATGACTTTTGCCACTGCCGCCTGCAGTCGCATTCCCAGTGGGCCTGCCACTCTCTGCCAGCAGCTCCCATTCGAGCTGCACACAGTTTAAAGTGTCTGGCGCTCATTGGAGTATTCACAGCGCCGATTCCTCCCAGCCGACCCAACCTAATCCCAACGCAATCGAGCAATTGGCACAACCAACGCCTCTCTTGGCCGCAATTTTCAACTTTATGCAATTAATTTATTTCATTACACACATTTTGCATTCAGCCAACGAACGTTTTTAAAAGCTTTTCACTATATATACTGACTGAAACGACAGGAAATATACATACATATACCCTTTAAGGCAATAAAAGGGAGCACAGTTTGAGGTATTGCAAATGGAGCAGAGATGCTGCCTAATGGAATCTTCCCTGAAGTATGGTAGAGTTATATAATTAGTTTTTTAATATATAAATAATAATAAATATAATAAAAATATTTTTATTATATATATATTTTTTAATTATAAATAAAATAATTCAATTAAAGTTGTACAATTTGCATTTCAAGTCTCCATTAAATTTTAATTATCTATAATTTAATCTCCAGCTCGTGCTGCAGTCTAATTTATGTATATCAGAGCAAACTCCCACTCATATTAATATATATTATTCACGTATTTTAATTGGTATTGGTTGTCTATTTATAAAATTTACTAACGCCAAAGCTTCGCTTAATGTATGTTAATTTAATTCTGCTTAAAAGCCATTTCTATTCAATATCCTTCAAGCCAATTTCTAAGAGTTGTCAATTCAATTTTGTGTAAATTGTTAAAACATAATTTATTTTTCTAAATATATCCTTCCTCATTAAGAATGCAGAAATTCATGTAAAATTAAAATTTTAAAGGGATGTCATAAAATTGTTTAGCTATTTTAATTATATTTAAATATCCAATAGAAAATTTTTATATTTTTATACGATTTTATGATTTATTAATTAATTAATAATTATATTATATTATTACGGCTAAAATATATTGACCTTTGGTAAGAAAGAGAAAAGCTCAAATTGAGCTTAAATTTTGCACATATTCACGACCCTAAAGAGCTATCTAAACAGCTTACATAATTCATCATTCAGACATAAATTTTATATATATGTATTTATGTACATACAGAGTATCTGAAAGTCAAGCAAACTCAACTCTTTAGCATTCGAATTGTTATTTGTTATTATGGCATAATATATCTACCATTTATTCAATAACTACTTTTTTTTGCAGTTGACGCCGCGGCCAAGGCGGCAACAGCGGCGGCAGCCGCTGCCAATGCACAACAAGTGGCTGCCGCAGCGCAGGACGAGGCTGGCGCTGGAGCCGGACGGACACTGACAGGCGCCGCAAATGGTGACATTGTGAGCGGTGCTGGTGGAGGACATGCGCCGCCATTGCAAGTAAGTTTATATCTGCTGGTGTGGGTGCGAGTGTGAGTGTGTGTGTGGGTGTGCGTGTGTCTGTGTGGGTGTGGAAATGGCATGCCTGTAATTGCATTTAATAGCAGCACACACGCACACTCGTTCCTCTATTTGATGATGCTTGTTGCCTCTCGACTCCGCAGGACTCGGTTGATTTGTCGCACTGTTTGTCTGCCCCGCCTCCCCGTCCCTCTGCCTCCCCTGACACACAATATGAGCTCCCCCGCGTGTGCTTGCTTTGCTTAGCAGAGAACGAGTATTCAGTTGTTGTTCCTGATGTTGATTGTCATCGTTTGCTGTGTTTACGCTTTGAGTTTACATACATCGACAACAACCTCAAGCACCCTCTCCCTGCCTGCCTCCTGCTTCCTGCTTTCCTGCCAGGCTCACTCAGACATGTGGCAAAGCTGTATAAATGAATTTGAAGAGCTGCTTGATGACCAGCAGCAGTCAACGAACCGTAAAAACGAGAAAAAGAGTTTGTCACACACACACACACTCACACCCAACTTCCTGATCCAGATAAAGATGCGACACAAGCATAAAAACTGCTCTCAAATGAATGCAGCAATATATTAAGGCTCACTCCTAAGCTCAGCTCTTCACATAAGCATTTAAATGTTTATGCGCAGCGCATGTTAATTGGCTTTAAGCCGTTTGCCCTTGTCCGAGTGTGAAGGATAATTGGGTGGGATATACAGTTTAGATTTTTGCTATAAAGCACCTTATGCAAGTCGTTTAAATCATATTTTTGTATGGTTTACTAGTTTGTTTTACTATATTTATTTATGATTTTTTTACTTTATTAATTTACTTATTTTTATTTAATTTATTTTATTATTACTAATTATTTACTATATTATTACTATTATTATTACTAATATTTTACTATATTTATTTATTGTTTATTTTACATTATTTAATATATTTTTAAGGTAAATTTCAAGGTTTATTTTACTACATATATTTATTTATGGTTTATTTTAGTTTATAATGAAAAGGAAAATAAATAATTATTTATTTAATTTTTATTGGTAAATTTTATTTTACTATATTTACTTATGTTTTTAGTTTTTTTTTTCATTTATTATTTATTTTGTTATTATTTTACATTTTTAATTTTTTTTTTTTTTTTTTTTTTTGTTAAGCTAAGCTAACCCCCCATATTTCTGAGAAATGTAGGCGCAACTGATTGCATACATTTCTACTAAAATTACATTTCGGAGACCAGAGAAGAGCAATACTGTTTCCAAGAACTGTATTCAGCAGCTCTTGCATTTATTGATGACCTTTAGCTGTGTTCATATTCAGTATAATTTGACATTTGATTTGCACCACAAAGCGAGGCTAATTAACCACATATCATGTGTTCAAGTTATATTAAACTGTTGTACAGAGTCAAACTGACATATTTTAGGGCCTGAAAATAGCTCGATATAAAAGCTATCTGAAATTAGTTTTCAGTTTATTGAAGTTAATTAGCCCATGACTCTTAGTTAACCGCAACTCATAGAGCTACAACTTACCTTAAATTCGCTCTCGAAGCTCGGTTTAATCTCAGCCCGTGCTAGCTTCTCAATTTCCGAAAACTATATGTGCAGCATTTCCTTTTTGATTTTTTGCCTCTTTCCTCTTATTAAACCCAAGACAATATGCCAGCGGTTGCGTAATGGTCCTCATATCCTGGCAGAGTGCTCAGCTTAATGGCTCTGTAAGCCTCATGAGCATTATGCATATTAATTTAATTGCACAGTTTGCAATATTGGAGCACACACACATCATTATTCATGATTCTGCCAGAGCAACCGACATGCCGACAGCGCGACAGAGCGACGGACAGATTGGGCAGCCAACAGTCAACATGTTTGGCTCCTCACAATTTTGCAAACTTAAGCTAATGGCAGCAGCAGCAGCAGCAGCAGCTCTTCCGCTGCGGCGCACAGTTTTGGCAGCACTGTGCGGCCACATGAGATGCTGCGGTCAGCAGGGAGTCGGTGGGCCATGGGGCGGAGGCGGAGATATCGCTCGCTCTCGAATATGGTTTGTAGTGGTGCAGTGAAAGCCAAATGGATTCAATTCGTCGTGAATGCAATGCGAATCGAGACGGAAAATGTAAAATGTGAAATGGAAAATGCAGCTAGCTGAATAGCCAAGGGTACAGTTAGGGCTGGGGGTGTGGCAGCTATCATAGATACCGTTGTGCCGCAGTTGTCGTTCTGAGCTTTATTCAATGCAACATACAGTATCGACATGGACGCGCATTATATGAAGTCCTGCAGCTACTGTTATTGCTCCTCCTCCTCCTCCTCCTCCTCCTCCTCCTCCTCCTCCTCTGACGACAAGAACGACGACAGGAAACACAATCTACGCCATTTTCTTGCCATTATGCGCTGCGCTCCCCCATTATAGACACCGAACCCATTAACTCCATCCATCGGTCCATCGGTCCATCTGTCTGCCTGACTGCCTGCCGTCTGTCGGATCTGTTGCAGCGATAACAACGCAACATTTTAAAAGCTTTTCGTATTGCCCAGCTGGGTCGCCTAGCTGAACTCAGCTCTCGACTATGCAATAATAATAAATATTGCAATTTTTCACATGATGTCAGCCAATAATTTATTGTCGTTAAAAAATATGTATTAGGATACATGAAATAACTTTAAGCACACATTCATCACTTCTTCTGCTTTTCACTACCAACAGATCTCGTTTGTTATTGAGTTTATTTTTAATTGAATATGAATATGAATATGAATGAATTTTTTAAAAATTAAAGAAATTCTTGGGAAAAATATGTGCTTTAAAAATTATATAAAATTTATTACATTAAATGTATAAATTTTTTAAATTTTAACTTACATCCAACTTCTCTCTTGAATCGAAAAAAAAAAAACAAAAAATTAAGTAATTCTCAATAGGATCTGTTGCACTGCTAATACCATGAACATTTGATTCTAAGTAAATCCATTAAAAATAGTAAAAAAAAAATAATTCACACTTAAAATAAATTTTTGTTTTTATTTAATCTATTTATTATATCTATTCTCAAAATTTATTGTAAAAAAAAAAAAAAAATCCCTTTTATTCCTTAGCAAATCCGCCAGAGCTCAAAGGATAGCACCGGCTCCTCGGACTCGGACAGCTCTAGCGATGATGAATCCCTGCCCAACACAACGCCCAGTCTGCCCAGCGGCAATGAGCCGCCGCCGGACAAGGCCCAGAAGGAGACGGAAGCAGGTGCCGAGATCTCAGCGCTGGTGAACTACGTGCAGCCCATACACTTCAGCTCCTTTGAGAATGCCGAGAGTAGGTGACATCAGGTCCCATGCCTTGGGTTCTCTCTAACATCCCTTGTCTCGCTTTCGCAGAGAAGAACCGCTGCTACGAGATGTCCTCGTTCGATGAGAAGCAGGCGACAACTTTGCTGAAGGAGCGACCCATTGAGTTTGTCAACTACAACAAGCACCAGTTGTCCCGGGTGTATCCGGCGGGCACGCGCTTCGACAGCTCCAACTTCATGCCGCAGCTGTTCTGGAACGCTGGCTGCCAGCTGGTGGCGCTGAACTTCCAGACCCTGGACCTGGCCATGCAGCTGAATCTGGGCATCTTCGAGTACAACGCACGCTGCGGTTATTTGCTAAAGCCGGAGTTTATGCGGCGCTCCGATCGCCGGCTCGACCCGTTTGCCGAGAGCACCGTCGATGGCATCATTGCTGGCACCGTGTCCATCACCGTGCTGTCCGGCCAGTTTCTGACGGACAAGCGCGTGAACACCTTCGTCGAGGTGGACATGTACGGCCTGCCGGCGGACACCGTGCGCAAGAAGTTCCGCACCAAGACGGTGCGCGACAACGGCATGAATCCCTTCTACGACGAGGAGCCGTTCGTCTTCAAGAAGGTGGTCCTGCCGGAGCTGGCCAGCATACGGCTCGCCGCCTACGAGGAGGGCGGCAAGCTAATTGGCCACCGGGTGCTGCCCGTGATCGGCCTCTGTCCGGGCTATCGGCACGTGAATCTGCGCTCTGAGGTGGGCCAGCCCATCGGGCTCGCCTCGCTATTCCTGTGCGTCGTCGTCAAGGACTATGTGCCCGACGATCTATCCAATTTCGCCGAGGCCCTGGCCAATCCCATCAAGTACCAGAGCGAGCTGGAGAAGCGCGACATACAGCTCTCGGTGCTGACGGATGAGACGGACGCGGTGGCCAATGCCGATGAGGATCTGTCCAAGTCATGTAAGTTGGTTGTGGGCTAGTGTTTGGAGGTGGCTAAAGGACCCAGGGCTCCACAGGATTTCCGTAGCATTCGAGTTGAATTTTAATTTAATTTCTTTTCTTTCTACTTTTCTTTTGTATGTCATGTAACTTTCGGTTAAACTTTTGGATTTTGGATTTGGTTATACGCACACACGCACCCAACAAAAACAAAACAAAAACACACACAACCACCAACAACAACACCACCACCACCACCACACAAAACGGTTGACGGACACAAATACTGCACCCAATATAAATTTCCCCGCTACCGCCCAACCCCAACCCAATTCCTCTTTTACTCGCTCGATCTCTCTCTCGGTCTATCTCTCTCTCTCGCTCTCGCTCGCTTTCCATTCTCTGCTCGATTGTCGCTGATCCTTCAGTCGTTTTCGTCCAAGTAGGTGGCCAAAAGAAGGAGCTGCGTCCGGTTGAGTCGCTAGCCACCTCGCCCAAGCATCGGGCGAGCATTTCCATAATAACCTCCAGCAGTCTGGAGCAGCCGACGGATCGGCCCGATGGGGGACGCAACGAGGACAACGTCTCGATCGTGACATCGGGCATACAGCATCAGCACTCGCTGGACCAGTCGGTGAGCACGTCCATCAGGCAGGTGGAGTCCTCGCAGTTCGATGTGGACCTGGTGATAGCCGAGCCGCTGGAGAAGATACTCGAGCACAAGTCGGTGCGCGAGAAGCGGCTGGAGATGGAGAAGAAGCTGGAGTCGCTGCGCAAGAAGCACGACAAGGAGAAGCTGAAGATCGCCGGCCAGAAGCTCAGCCCCCTCGACGGGGGCAAGAAGCCCAAATTCACCATCACCAACAAGCTGGTTAAGCGTCTCAGCAACAAGAGCCTGTAAGTGTCCGGCGGGTGACTGCCGCTGCCGGGTTGTGGCCACTGCCAGATGACGCCATTGAAATTAGTAATTGTCTCTCTCCGTACAGTGAGCCGGGCGTCGAGGTGCCGCCGTGCCCGCTCGATCTGGGCGACAGCAGCGAGGAGAGCGCCGGCGCCGGGGAGCTGGGCGACGAGGCCGCCTCCTGCAGCCTGGAGGGCTCCCAGGAGTCGCGTCTGCGCTACGCCTGCCGCGAGTACACCACACAGTATCGCGAGCTGCAGGAGAAGTATCACGAGGCCATCTACTCGGCCGCCGAGAAGGTGCTAAAGAACTCGCAGGCCAGCCAAACCAAACAGCTGAAGGCGTCCCTCGACAAGGTCACCGGCGAGGTGATGCACCAGCTGCAGGAGGCGCGACGCAATGAGGTCAAGAATCTGGCCACCGTGCACAGAGATCGCGATGAGCTGGTCAGGTAGGCAACTGGAGTCGCGACAGCATTTGTTCTCTCACCTATGACTTGTTTCTCTTTCTCCCTTTACAGAATGAAGCGAGAGGTGGCCAGCTCTGTGGTGGAGCGCGGCGTGGCGGAGCGCATGCGGCTCAAGCAAACATTCGACAAGCGCACGGATGATCTGCAGAAGCAGCACGAGGCGGTGCGCAATGCTCTAGCCGAGCATCGCCTGAAGGTAGGCGAGAGTGGATGTCCCTCTCTATATAACTTAAGCAGCAGAAAGGCTGCAGCTAGTTCTCTTATATAGGGATAATCCCCGTGGACTTTTAAATATTTTCCTATAATTTCTCCATTACAAATGAAATTTCTCTGTTCATACTGAAATATCACCTCTGTTCGGCAGGCACGTCAAATACTCGACAAGGAGGCAGAATCTCGTTGCTGCGTCTCGAACAGCGGCTTCCTGGTGCTCTTCCATGGACCGCATCATCATGGCTGCGCGTCCGGCGGAGCGGGAGCAGGCGCCGCTGTTAGCAGCCTGTCGGCGCCCAGCTCTGGCAATAATCTCACATTGAATTTGGACGGCAGGGGAGCGATGGGCAGTGGAGCCGCTGGACTGGCCATATCGCCAGCCAAGTCGCACAACAGCATTACGGCGGAGATGAAGACGTAAAATGCACGACAACAATAAAGAAAAAAACAGAATAATAAGAACAAAACACAAATACAAATAAAATACGATCGAAAAGTAGCACAATTTGTTCTTCAGTTTTCAGTATTCGCGGAAGTTGTGTGAAAAAGAAAAAAAAAAATGAAAAAAGGAAAACAAAATGAAGTCTTCGTAGCGTTTAGTTGAATAGATCTAAAAATTAACTGTAAACTGTATACTGTAAACTGTAACTGTTAACTGTAAACTGTAACTAAAAAGGGAAACTCGAAACGTTTTCTAACTGAACAAACTAGCTGTAGAACTTTCCTGGCATATATATCTATATATATATATATACCGCATATGTGTCTATGTAGTATAACTGTAATAGTCGGTGTATTTATTATGTATGTGAATGACTTATATGTTTACCTATATATATATTTATATATCTATAACTATACATCTATGTATAGATACAAACAATAATTCTCTATAATTCTATCTCTGGACCGAAGTCGTACGGTTTCTTCCTATTCGAACTACGCTGAAACTCTGAGTGTCTAAAACTCTAAGCATATAAACTATATATAATTTATTTAACTTAAAAATGAACAAAACAGAAAAGAGAGGGAAACTCACTTTTGAGGCAAAGAAAGAGGAAGAGAAAGGAATCGAGAGAGGGGCGAGGGGAAGAGCGACTGCCTCAATCTCTCTCTCTCCCCCTCGCGCTCTCGTCATGTGCTCCATTTCTACTATTTAATGTGGTTGTGTGTATTACTTTTTATATATCAAATTTACTTTTACAATAATTTATATGAATATAGTATATACCTATACTCGTATATATATTTATAAATATATATTGATTTTAATTCTCTCGCACAAATTTGTGAAACGAATCTCGCGCAATGTAGAACTTAGCGCCGAGGCAACTCTCGGCCAACATTTTAGTCAATTTTGTTCAATATTTATTTGATACTTTTTCTTAGTCACTAAACTTACGTTCTTTTTGTTTTAGTATTTTTTACGCATTTTCTTAAGTAAATAATAAAACAAAAATTCTTTGTTGAACTATTATTTTTCTTCTTTTTAGGTTTTCTTTGCACACTTTCAAAGCTCTAGCACACACACACACACACACACGCACACACACAGTCACACACAGCTACACAGACACAGCCTATACAACACCAAATACCAAAAAAGAAAAAAAAAAACTGGCGCCGCATTGCCCCCAAGCTGTGCGCGCCCTTAGCGACAATCAAAAAGAAAATGAAAATGGAAAACTTTATTAGCGAAAACTTGTGAACCGGACTCAATTTGATTTGTAGGTAAACCCAAGCTGCCTTGTAACGAAATCCAAAATTTACAGAGCCACAACTGAAACGAAAATCTATACCAACTATAATATATGTATATGCATACATGTAATGAGAGAAAAAAAAAATCAAAAAAACAAACGAAAAACAAAATACAAATTTTATGAAAATATTGAACAAGTATAAAACGAAAGTTGAAAGAACATTTCACTGGACGGCAGAACCACCTTAGATGTTGTAATTTCCTATGCTAAAAAAATATAAAAAAAAAATTAAATAAAATGAAGAGAAAATACCTTCCAAACGCTACGTGAGTAGAGAAATTTGAAAAATGCCCCGCCTATTTCCCAAATACCGCCCACTAATTGTTGTACGTGTGTAGCGCAAAGAAATACCCGAAAAATTCCTAGCGTCAAGACCCCGCCTCCACCCCCTATCCTAATTGAACAAAACAAAAACAAAAATAGGTGAATACAATATATAAGTATGTGTGTTTCATTATGTTTTTTGTGTTGCTTTATTGCATAATAGTCACGTCTAAATGTCTATGAACTTTAATCGAATTGGCAACACGAATTTCTATATATATGTGTATGTTTATATGTATGTGTATGTGTGTGAGTGCATTACCAATTGGCCCACAATTCCAAATAGTAGAGCAAACAATATATACAAGCAAAACAAAACAAAACAAAACAAAAATCAACTAAATAGTTTTTTGGTGTTGTATGTACATAAGTCCCCATAAGCATAAATAAAACTGTATCTGTGTGTTGTCGTTGCTGTTGTTGTTGTTGTCGTTGTTGTTGTTGTTGCCTTTGGTGTTGTTCTTGTTCAAAGTTACCAATTCAATGTTTGTAGTTATTTCCTCAATTCAAATCTTTTATATTTTTCAGTTTTCATTCATAAATCAAAATAAGAGAAAATAAGAAAAAAACAAAAAATTAAATTGCATGCGCCCGACTTTGCGTTTGGTTTAATTTGTTGTTGTGCGTTTCATAAAATAAATAAAAGTTAAATTATACGAAATGCAAGAAGGAATAAGAAAGTTGAAAGTAAAAGAAAAAGCAAAAACGGTGTAAAACACCAAAAGAAGAAAGAAAAACTTAAATAAAATTAGGCCACAATAATTCAAAAATGAAAATTGTATGTTATGAATAGAGAGAATTTTGAGAACAACAGACGAATTTGTTGTTGCATAAGTATTAAAATGGAAAAGTAAATAAATAAATAACTTAGCTAATTAAATGTTTAGACCAAGTGCTCCCCATTGTTAAAGTATAGCAAATACATTTACAGTTTTACAAACGATCTCTAAATGTCAAGCAGAATTTAAATAACGTTTAAATGCATATTAACGATTTACAGTTATGCACTGAAAATACAATTCAAGTTAAACAACAAACCCTTAAATACATTGAAACGCCCTGAGATTGGAGTTGAACAAGTCCTGATTAGGAAGCCAAATGGCTTGAAAATTAAAGCTAAAAAAATGGCTAAAAATGGCTAAAAACTCAATTTTTAATTGGTGCAACCAGAACTGAAAATGGCTGCTGAAGAATCACTCAAAGCGCAAAACGGAATTCCAGTAAATGCGATTCTCACTCAAGTAAAATATCAATAAATAATTGAGTGAGCAAAGCTTCTGATCTGTGCGCATTGATCTGACTCAAAATGAAAGCTGCATAAATATAGCCGTCTCGCTCACTCAATGAGTGAATTGCCGTGCGTGAAGAGCAGCTCGATGTGCATTGGTCAAGCTGAAAGTTCTATGCCGCAAAGCTCGCTCATTGGAATATCTCAAGCCGACATCGCACAGCTGGAAAGCTATTGAGTGAGTAAAAGTTGTTGATATAAAGATTCGATTCTTTTGCATATTTTCAAACTTTATTTAGAGTAAAATTGGGTAAAATATAAATATCAAAGCGAAACTACATTGAGTTAAGTCTCAGCTACAGTTAGTCTCTCTCAATATCAAACTTGAAAGCATCAGGAATTGAGCAAAAGTCCAGTTAGACTCGAGCGTTGCCAACTACTTTAACAATAGGCAGTTGGCAGTTAAGGTTTGAATCAAGAGAAATAAGAAAGGAAACACAAAACAGGGCAAATTTAACAACTTAAAACTAATGAAACTAGAAAACAATGTAATTTCCAATAAATAAATGTGTAAGCAGTCAATGCCCATATATACACAATACATACATAACACACATAATTTACAGTGGAGTTCATTAGTTAAATGTCAAAGTAATTGAAATACGTGAATTGATAACTAAAACTTAAAAACTAAAACCTAAATTTAAATCGAATTAATCCACATTGTTGTTGTGATCTGCAGAAACCAAAATAAACGTTAAACAAACAGAATTACCTTAAAAACACACACAAAAATTTTAAATTTATTTTGTAAAAAACATCGACATTCATGGGGTAAAATCTTACAGGTAATATAAACTTGTTAATAAAATAATTTCGCCTTGATACGTTCGTCTTACAGACCATGGCTAATTTTTGACACAAGGTGGGACGTATAAAAGATATATATATGGGTCTATAGAGACAATAAATGATTTACTATTAATTTGATTAGACTATGATTAAGGCACCTAGCAGCTTGGGCGAGTGGGGGGGGCGTAAGGGCGTGGCAATCTAACGATCACAGCATTTGCACAAAGGCCAAGCTCACTAGCGAGCCAATGACCATGCCCACGCTCAAACAGGCGGCCATTATAGATGCCGCCAGCTCCTTCTCATGCTGCTTGACGGATCTGTAAAGGCGAAATTCAAATATATAAGTGCTTGCCTTTTACAGGGTATTCGGACTAGGACTAGGCACTCACCTGGGCGCCATGATGAGCAGTATATTGGTCAAGTATCCATTGGATAGCCCAAATATCACAACCATGGCCATGAAGGTGTAGTCGTGCTTCACCAGCGTGGGCAGAAACTGATGCTCGCTGCTGTTGGAGCAGAGGAAGCAGGGCACGAGAGCCACACGCACCACGGTCCAGAGCAGCGTAGTGTGCCGATTCTTGGGGCACTGCAGCCAGCCGGCCAGCAGGCGGCCGAAGTAGTCGCCGCAATTGAAGAACAGATAGTTCACCACGGGCAGGTAATAGACATCTGGGAGGGCAGAGAAATAATGGAAATGTGAGGCAAATCTCTTGGGGATTCAGTTAGCCAGCTCCACATACCAGTCCACTCGCTGTGATTGGCGGAATGCTCGGATTGCATAAGTACAGTCACCGACGGATACACGGACAATGTCGTGGCGTACAGCAGAACGAGGCACGCGGCCTGCACGTAGATCTTGCCCAGCACCTGCTTGAAAATCGGCTCGAGTGCCACGCCCGTGTCCTCTCCCTCCCGGCTGTGCGAGGGCGGCAGAGCGCTGATCACCTTGAACTTATCGCCACCCGCCAGATAATACTTGAAGTACGCCTGGCGAGCCATCAGCACGTAGCAAACGATGCAGCCGAGGATGAGCACAGCGCCCATGATGAAGAACACAAAGGCCGTGGTCGAGGGTCCGCTGTCGAAGGCGAGCACCAGCAGGAGGGCCGATGCCGTTATAATACCGCCCAGCGCCTGGCCGCTGACCACAGCCGTCATATCCTCCGAGGGAAACAGGCCAGCGACGCCATACAGAGCGCCCGACATGGTAGCAGCAGAGACTGGAAATATGCACGAATACGGATGAGTGAGCTGATATATAGAATACACATATACATACATACACACATATACATGCATATATAGAAATTCATTCACTCACTGTTGAGTATGACCACAATGATGAGGGTGATCAGAAAGAACTGCTCCTGCCACCGGTCCGTGTTCACCTCCACGAAGCCCGTCGTGATGCCAAAGAGCACGAGAATCGTGAGCATCGTGCCCAGCATCTTAGTGCGCAGCGACACATGGTGGCCGTAAACGGCGTTCAGCAGCAGGAATGTGGTGCCCGATATGGTCGCCGTCAAGGCCAAGTCGCAGGCGAAGCTCTTCTGCAGCGGCGTCAGCTCCTCGTCGGGCTGGGTCTCGTTCAGCGTTGTGTTGCGGAACTTGTATTTCCAATACTGCAAAAGGAAGGCGAGCGAATTGAAGTTGAATGTGAGCGAGTGAGTGGGGATGGACTGACTGGATGATACTCTGTACAAGTTGAGGTTTAATAATGGAGTATGAGAGAAACCCAATCACGGAAGACTTGAAGTCGAATGTGGTTATCTTTAGTGTGACAGACTAAGTGATACCCTGTTATTTAATGACGTTATCTTGAAGCAATGCCTATATCATTTGGTAAGTGTATATTGTGAGACAGCCTTAAAGATATTTTATAAAAATGTACATATATTAAAAATGAATGCAAGATTATGAAGTCGAGTTAATTATAAATGGCAAAGATATATTCCACTTTTCATTATATACTTACATATGCATATACATATACTATATATTCAAAATAAACAATTAGTATATCGTAGAACATATAGTATATCAGATTTTTGCATTCAACAATTTCCTATGAGTAACACAATTCCAAAGTTCCAGTAAGTCAAGCATACCCCATACACCCAAACAATTAGTCACAAGGCGAGGGAGTCCAAAGAGGCATTAACGGTTAATCAATTGCTCGATGAGCAACGACGAAGGGGTGGGTGGGGTAAGCAGCGCTTGACTCAACCAAAATAGCGCAAACAAAGAAAAACTAAAGATGATAGCAACAATAACAATAACAGCGGGTACGAGAACGAGAACAACAACCATAAAAAATAACACAATGCCAAAACGGAGATAAGAAAAGTCTTAGACAGCGACGCAAGTGTTTTACACAATGCAAATGCGGGCTCAGTGGGCCGAGGAGAGAGAGAGATGGAGATGGAGGGACATTGCAGTTAGTCTACTCTCACTCTACTTACATCTTCGGCTGTCACGAAAAAGTTCCACGGCGTCATTGTGCCAATGCCAAGCAGGTAGAAGACGTAATAGGTTAGGGCAGCCCCACTGGTCGGCGCATTGGTCAGCTGGACGATCTCATCCTGATCGCGCTCCAGCAGACAGCGTTCGTCATCGTCGATGTTATGTTGTGGCAAAAAGGCGGGCACGAAACCAACGCCCTGCTGCTCACCGCCCAGCATTGGCTCATCAGGCTGCTGCTCCGTTTCCTCCCGCTCCTGCTCATTGAGCAACCGTCGTTGATCTTCTTTTCGTTGCATTCCACAGCTGTTTCCGCTTCTTGTTTTATAATCTATTCGACTTCATCAGCAACAACAATGCACCCACACACATGTGCTACAAGTATTTACATACATATAGAATATATATTTATATCTGCATATGTACATATACTGAATGTGTTGCAAATTTCACTCCTCGTATCTAATTTTGCTGAGTCGCGCTTTCTTATCTTTCACTCCACTACGCTCCCGTCTACTAGCTCTTGAACGGCCCGACGCATAAACAATAATAATTAACGTTTGTGTTCTGTGTGAGTAAATAGAATTGTTTTGGTTTTGTTCTGTACAGAGTTGCATTTTCAATTTTGGTATTTTAATAGTTGGTATTTTTTTTGTGGAATTCGCACTGCCACACTGCTTACAGTTTGATATGCTGGTCACATGCATATGTGGTATTCCCTCTAATTAGTTTTCTTTTGCCGAATGTAATATTATTTAAACTCAGCTTTTTTGTTATATTGTGATAAAGGTATCGAATTTTTTTCATATTTAATTTATTCCATTTTTTTAAATCTATTTGTATTATAAAAAAATAATTCTAACTAAAATTCAACGGATGTATCGCAGCATTTTTTATGTATATATTTTAAAAGCATATTATATTACCAATTTCATATGTTAATTATATTTTTAGCCTGATTTATACATTATTATATGGTCTGCATAGCTGATCACCGTCCCTAGTTTCTACAAATTGATTTTAGTGCAAGAAAATTGATTAATTTAAGTATATCAAATATCTTAATAAATAATATGCTAGTTGTTGTATAATTTATTTATATGGCTATCGCTGTTTGCAGTGTATTATAAAGTCGACTTCCACTCTCTAGCACACACAGTTACTTGTTTTGCTTTTGGACTCTGAGAGTTTTTGTTTTGCCTTTGGCTCTCAGTTCGTTAAAAACGTGCAAACGAGACGGACGTCACTTTTCGTGTCGCTTTATTGTCGCCAACGCGTCGCCGTCGCTCGGAGTCGGAGCCCAAACATTTGCTTCACATTTAAAGAGCTTTAAAAGAAAGAAACAGTAAAAAAATATATGTGATTATATATTTGTACTTGGTTAATTGCGAGTGCAAAAGAAATACGATACCAAAAGGAAAGTTAAAGAAAAACAAAAAAATCGGACGCAGCTTCCTTTCGGCAAACGTTTGTGTGTGTGTGTGCGTGCGTGTTTATATTTGTTTGTTGTTATTGTGTTTGTAGCTGTTGTTTCGTATTAGGCAAGCAGCAAAACGTGATATGCAAATAACAACTGTGAAACAACAACAGCAAAAACAGATAAAGCCACGCAGCAGCGAGATAAAACGAAAATTGCGCGCCAAAAAGTAGCAGCGAAATAAAAGGATTTATAAAACACACACACGGTCAGCATATAAAAAATACCTATACTAACGCAAGCAGCTGAGAGAGCAGTCAATATAGCAATAACAACAACAGCAGCAGCACAGCAGCAACAAAATCAAAACAGAAGCGCGCAAAGACGCAGTCTGCGAAAAATTCCAGTTTCATCTTGATTTCACCACTGCACAAAAAGGACGCCCAGAAGGCGACGACACTTGAAGCATTTGGCTGTGTGGTGAGTTTATTATTTGAGTTTTTTTTTTAGCACGTCTCGTTTTTTTTCGGTGCAATGTTTGATTTGGACGACGCAAGCATTTGACGTAAGTGCAAAAGTCAAGGCTCCGCTGTGCCGATTGTTTGACCTTTGGCATGGCATCGAGTGTGCACAGTCCTTGACAAGCCTTGTCATTGGCCCTACACCCGTTACCCTAACCGTTACTCAGGCAGGCACAGTGGTTGCCTTTGTGCTGAAGTATTAGGAAATTTGTTAAGAAATGTTTTAAAGAAAATATTGAAATCTGTTGTTGATTAATGCACTGTAACGAAATCGTAGTCTGACGCTTCAGCGTTACATCAGGTAGAAACAATATTATCAGATAATAGATTTATTGTCAAGGCCTTTGTTCCCTAAGCCATTGCAGCGAATCGGCTTTGTAACGGAAGCTGCTTATTTATGACGTGCGACAGGGAGAGAGATAGCGTTGGGAATTTACAAAATCTGTTTAGCTTAATTGCGTTTGGAATTGAGTGAAAATATTGATGAGCGTTGCAGGCGACATTGAAAGGGAACTGAGAAAATATTCAGTTGCCTGCATTTGAGTGGAATTCGGATATTGGATTTTGATTTTGAGACGCACCCTGAAGCCAAAGGCGTGATTAGAATTTGAAAATAAAATAAATAAAGATTATGTTTACTTCTGAAGGTCTTCAGCATAATTCATAATAATAAATCCAAGCAATTCCGATATTAACCTTATCTTGCTATTACAGCAAAACCAAAGACCCACGAAATAACTCATGCCGCATTAATATGTAACTGATAAAGCGTCGAGCACTCAAAACGAAAAAAATCCGCCTAACCAATAAAAATAAAACACGAATGGCCATGCAATTATCGTTTGGGGACAATCTAACGTCATTCGGGTTCACTGTGCCTTGGCCTCTGGCTGCTTGTGCTTTCTCCTCATTTCGCTCTTCTTCATAATGCGCCGCGTCCTGTGTCTAAGTGCATGTGTTTGTGTGCCGGTAATCAAACGTCTAGACGGGGAGATGATGTTGCAGCTTCTTTCGGTTCACTCAAACTCCTGCTCAAGGCGCAGACACACACACACACATGCATACACGCCTATATGCCAACATACATACTTGCACATAATCCCTTTTTATTGCGCTCTTGCCACGGAGAGGAGTCAAGCATGAAGAGCGAGAGAGCGAGTTGGAGTGCCGTTGAGTTCTGAGTGTGAATAATGGGCGTGGGAAACTCCACTCCACTCCACTCAACTGAGGTCGTCGTCAGCGTTGTTGTCGCCGTTGACGTCGCCGCTGCTCGTAAATTACAAAACCATGGTTTTATTTGTCAAAATTTGAAACTTATTTGAACAGGCGCCAAGCAACGGGCAGCAAGTCGCCAGCGAGAAGCGGGCAGAGCTCCTCAGTTCCAGTTGCCAGGCGAGTTGTTAATTTCTGTTATTTTTGTTTGTGTGCCTTTTGCTGCTGTTTATGTTTTGTTGCTCTTACTCGTGTATGTGATTAGCATGCTAACTCACTGCGCTCAGTTCGTTCTGCATGTGTGTGTGTGTGCCTAAGAGAGAGCCCTTATGAAAGCACTCGCAGACATACAGAAACGCACTCTACACACACACGCATGACTATGGACTTTTTCGTCAATGAATGAATTTCTAATTGGGGTTTTATCTAAATGGAATTTATTGAGTATGTTGTGTACAATAAGCTATGATTGATAAAGTGTGCGTACAACCCCAACCCGAAAGATTGTGTAGAGATACTCTTTTGATCTGCGGGTTGATTGATGGCTCTCGGACACTCTGATCATCAATTTGATTGGGGATTGCATAGAAATCATGTGCTTGTATTTGTGCACTCTCTCCTTGGTTGCTTCCGTCACATTTATTTCGGAAGCTTTTGTCGCATAATCCACTTGTTTTTTGTTGTTGTGCATAATTGCATTGTGTTCATTCGGCTTACAGTTGTTTTGTTCGAGCATTGCTACTTTCAATGGCGCAGTTGGGCTCAAGCTAAAAAGTCGCGCTTGTTCCCGCTAATTTTGTTGTTTTTGTTTTGTTTTATCTTTTCGCTCGTGTGTTACAATAATAAGTAAATGAGCTAATTCGACGCCGTTCCCACTCCCAATTACGGTGAGTGCCCCGCTGACTGGCAATGGGTATTGGAATGGGAATGGGAATGGGAATTGGAATGAGAATTCGCGAAAAGAGCGGCAAGGCAAGGTCACTCGAAACAATGGACAAGAATGAGAATGAGAGCGAGCTTAATGCATGAATGAAGTACACGATGCGATTACCGTATTCGTGGTATGTTGTGTGCGTGTGTGTGTGTCTTTGTATGTGTGCGCTCTTGATTACATATCATTTTGTTGTAGTTGCTTTAGTATGTGAATTGCTGTTGTTGTTGTCGATTAGCCATTTTTGGGAATTTGTGAATGCGCCGTTGCTTTATATGGTCATGTTTTGTGTTATGTGCGTTATTTCAATTGCGTCTTGATTAGCCAGTTTTGTTAGTGCGCAAATGTTGTGCTTTTCTCACCCTCTCTCTCTCGCTCTTACTCTCAGTTTGAATCTCACCTCTGCAGCTGACCAAATGTAGTTGAGCGATTGCGATTCCGGCTTATGCAATTCATTATGGCCACAATTCGCTGCAACAACAACAAAATGCAATTGAATCGCCGTTTGGTAATGAATGCCACACGGCAAGACCCCTTACCCCTTACCCCTTACCCCGATCCTAACTAACGCACGGCCAAGTAAGTCTTAGACAAAACTAAAAAAAAAAAAAATCACAAAAGAAAAGTGAAAACTTGTTTTGCTTTCTGCTGTTATTGTTTTCATGTACACACAGGGTGTACATGGTTTATGTCCGCTGTTTTGTTTTATGTCTTGCATTTGACTTTGACTTTTCAACTGCTTGTCGTCATCATCACTATCGTCATCATCATCATCATCCGCATCGTCATCGTCATTATCAGCCAGCCACACTGGTGCACGACGTGTTAACAGCTGTAACATGCATTTATCTCTTCACTCCGACAATTTGTTGTAGTCCGATTTGCCTTGGCTTTTGCCTTTGTTGTTGTTGCTTTTGGTTTTTATCTGTTCGCCCGATCGACAATTGTTGTGTTGGGTGGCAACCACTGTGCAATGACCATGACCGAAGCCACCACCGGCGTTGGCGCTTTCGATTTTTCTTTTGCCTTTGCAACCCCGCACGCAGCAACAACAATAATAGAAGAAGAAGAAAAACGAAAACAAAACCCAATTCACGAAGAAGGGGCAAAGTGAACAAATAAGCAATACAGCTGTGCTGTGGCTGCAAATGTATGAGTGACGCTCTCTCGCTCTCGCTGTTTGTTTGCCCCTTTGGCACCCAAGAGCCAAGAGAGCAAAACAAACAGAGACAACAACAGCAACAGCAGTAGCTGGCAGCATGCGTACATTTGTTTGTTTCTGAGTGTGCGTGAAAAAGTCTTATTGGATATATTCAACTTGCGCTTGCACATTTTGATGATTTCCTGTGAACTTTTGGATATTTCAATGTAAAGCGACTTGTTGCATGCGATACACATACACATGGCATGGCCCGGCTACATGTGGCGCCGCCTTCTGCTGTTGCCGCTGCTGTTGCTGCTGCTTTACTGTTAATGTTCTCTGCTTATTATGTTAATGAGGCTCCACCTAATGAGTTGCTTATACATACACATACATACATATGCATGTGTGTATTGTAGTATATATACAGTAGAAATAAACATATAAGAGACATTTATTAATGAGCTTAGCAAATTCGTATGTTCCCTTGACAAAATCAAAAACTAATGAGAGCATTTCGAAATACCGTTTGTTGCAGTAATTATAAATAGTGTTTGTCGTTCTTTGTTTCCATTTATTTTTTAACTAACCGCTCACTTGAGCTTTGTTTCCGTTATTTACGTTAGTTTAAAGTCTTTAGAATGATTAGCTTCAGCCTACTTTACTACTAATATTTTGTTTAATCTTTAAATGCATTTTGCTAAAAATAAATAAGAATTCTGATAATCGTAGTGAAGAATTTGCTTTTGTTTAGACTACAAAATATGTTAAACTAAAAATAAAAGAAAAATTTGATAATCGTAGGGATTAATATGCTTTACTTTTAATCTAAAAGAATAAAAGTGCTTGTATAAAATCGATTATAAACGATAAATACATTTACTAGTCCGAGTATAACTAATATTTTTACTATATATGTAAATATCAAATAACTTGAATTGGCCCTTTTAAACATTCCAGTAATCCGCTTAAATAGCACATATTCGGATTTTCAGCTAATCTGCTAATGGGATACCTTCCACTCAACTCTTACATACTTTTATATGTTACCATATTTTTATTATATTTAACACCTTAATTTTTATTTTTTAATTTTTTGCAAACCTTTTAATGAGCTTGGTCAAAGTGAAAGGCCAAGTGCGTCTTTTGTTTATGGTTTTTTTTTGTTTTTCCTTAAATATATTTTTCCTTACATTATTTTTTGGTTGGCTGTAAAATGTTTGTGGTAACAACATTTGCTGGCTCAATTGTTGCAATCTGTGAATTTTGTTATTGGTTAAGTGCGGCAATTTTGTTGCGCCTCTCGTTTGGCTTATATAAAATGCCACACAGAGTGTCTGCAGTGTTGCATCTCTCTCTAACACACACACTTACACCTGCTGCATATTTCTTGTTAAAAGCCAAACGTTATTTTATTTTTGAGCTTTTGATTGGCCAATTTGATGTTTGTTGGTCTTGCCTCCGCCGTTGCCGTTGCGTTGGCTCGACTCGTAGCCGCCTGATGAAGGCCATTTGTTGTTGTAATGCTCACTTACACGCATTATGATTTCAGATATTTCTTTCAAAAAGGCCGCTGTGTGAAATATCTTAACGGCAGCAGCTAACTTGTCTGGGACTGCTCTCTCAAATATGCCTAATGGCCTTATGTAATGGCCTTATGCAGTGGCAAGTGCTATAAGGAAATCAAGTTGAAATATTCCATATATCCATATAGCCTGTCCGATTGTTCAGGCATTAAAGCAAAAGAAAATTGCGAAATGTACCTGAGCAGAAATCTAAACAGTAGCTGCTGCAGTTATGGGGTGAATGTGAACATAAACCTGATTTTAATAGTTCATAAAGCTATAGATCATAAAGTTTATCATTCGCCAGTTGATTGCATTTGAATGCACTTTGATTAAGCAAAAACAAAACTGTATTAAAGCAACTCAATCGAAAGAATTTCATCAGCAATGCGAATCAAATTTCAGATATACATACATATACTCTATGCATAAGTGTGTGTACATAGTATATATCTGCTCTTGACTTTTGCCATCTGGCGATTACTTAATGCTGAATCTTTCTCGCTCTTTTCTGCCTCTATTCTATTCTATCAGCCATAAAAGCTCTATAAAAGCTGCTTATCTTGCATTACGTTTACACTTTTCATTCTTTTTAATGAGCCATAAATAGTTGCTTTTAGATAAAAGACATCTATGAGATTATGAAACCTTGAGATTATTTTAAAGTATTTTATATGTAAAGTAAAGTATTTTATATATATACTTATATGTATTTTATATGTATACATATTATATATTAGCGTATCCCTAATTCACTTAAAATTCTAGTATTCAGGTGTTGAAAAGCTGGCAAAAAAAAAAAAAAAAAAAAAAAAAAATAGGCTGTTGTCGAGTCTGTTTAATCGCACTTTGTTCGTTGCTCTCCCCCCATTCGATAAAAATTGTGCTTGAATTGGCTATTTGCTTGATTGGCCTGGGTCTGGGGGGAATTACGAAATCTTTCTTTAAATTAACTCTACTCTGAGTAGCTCGAAAAAAAAAAACTGCCAACGAATAAGTTACTAAAATGCTTTTAGAATACTTTTTAAATGGGGTAGAGCTTGAAACGGGGCATTTCGATTGTTGCATAGATTCTTGGCGAATATTTTGTTCAGTTAGGTTATTAAGTATGCGAAAGCGATGCTACATGAATATCTGTTAGCATAATGATATACAACTGTATATTATTATGTATATTTATATGTAGATTATTCAATATTCTAGTAATTCCTTCATACTTTAATAAAAACATCAGCCTTGAATTGAATTGAAAGATCTTTGCATAATCTATATAGTTTACCTTTCTAATTTGTTACTTTTCCTAAATTTTGTTTCCTTATTGTCGGAGAACTTAGAGAAGTTAACGTTCTTAATCGCAGACAATGTCAAATCTTCGTATAATAAAATGCCCATATTATCTGTTAAATTCCAAGATAACAAAACTCTAACAGGTCACAACTTAAAGTCTTATCTATATAGACAATATTGCTCTACAAATGCCTTGGGCTTACTAGTGATAACAATTATGAAAATGTTTATACTTTACCCACTGTCAAATACATTGAAGTTTATATTATTTAGAACTTTTCAAGTGTACAGGGTATCTGCTAGTCTAGTCCACTATTTTTACTACATTTCGTATATGTTGGTGTGTGTTTTTTTGAAAACGTGCTGTCAGCCGCAATTTGTTTATCGTAAATGTTTATGTGCGCTGCCTTTTTAGTTGTGCTTGGTGTGTTGTTTAGGTTGTTTATGGGGTATGCCAAGAACGCCACATGGGAGCCCGAGAGTCGAGAGCCGACAACCGACAATCGACAACCGAGAACCGAGAGCCGAGAGCCGGGAGGCTAATGCTTTGCTTTGTATAAACAAGTCATAGAATTTTTAGATCCGTTCGCGGAACGGCCATCGACGTGAACAACGGAACGGAACCCCAAGCCCAAAAACTGAAACTGAACAAAAAACCAGACCAGACCAGACCAGACGAACGATTCGCGGAAAAGGTCAGTGGGCACGTAATATTAGTCGGTTCCGAAATATTACTTTTTTTTTTTTTAATATTCGTTTAAATTTTTGTTTTTGGACAGTTAAAGTCGCTGGCTATTGCGCAATGTACAAATTGTGTCCGGTTTTATTTACGACTGACTATTTTCTTTTGGTGGCACTTGTCAAAAGTGGCAAAAAAAACACTAAAAACTAAAAACTAAAAACTGGTCACAAATTAAACTGAAAATTGCTGCGAAACGCAGCAACAAGACGACAAACGATGTCGCTGCGGCGAATTTCAAGTTGAATGAATGAATGGGCGAGTGGATGAGTGACTGGATGAGTGGTGTGAGTGTGTGAGTGCCTGTGGCAAGCAGTGAAAGCCAAGTAAGCCACTTTACGGCTGACTTACATTGTGAATTGTGAATTGTGAATCGTGAATGCCTATTTGGAATGCGACTTCCTGTGGCGGCTGTTGCCGCTTCTTCTGCATTTGCTGCACATCTCCCACTGGGCGACAGCTGCACTCCCATAAGACAACAGCCAACGGCGACACACACACACACAGAGCTAATTTGCCATTGCCGTGAGTCAGCTGAGCGTATAAATGGCAGCCCCGCCCCGGCTCCCTATGTGTACCCCAACTCCTCGTCTAATGGGCCACAAAATGAGCAGGCCAATAAATTCTGACACGCCACTAAAACTTCGAATCGAAAGGAAAAGCTAAAATAAAAACTAAACTATATCGCCAAGATCTTTCACCTAGACAAACGCCGCTAATTGAATGCCTTTACAAGTTTCAGTAAACAAAGGAGGAAAGCTATATAAATTGATCGTAAAATATACATATATGTATATATAAATGTTTCATGTTTTAAGTAAGACAATAAAATACGGCCAGCCAGGTAAACAGAAATTCTTTTTGAATTCTGTAACAATGGATCTGCTCAACAGCTGTTAACCAACTCCATTTGATTATTTTAAACAATATTTATTTATAGCCCTTTTTTTCTACCTGTGACAAAACAACAGATTTTCTTTCGCTTTTTCGTGCACAATATAGAGATGAATGACTTATAGAAATTGTATAATATGAATCAGGTTCCATATAATTGACTTATACGTAGATAAGCTACAGAGAAAACTTGCGCCAGATGTTCAAATGATTTCATAGTGCTCTTTTTTTAGCTATTTATTTCTTTTATTTTGTATTTAAATTTTGCTAAAAATGAAAGCTAACCAAGCAGAGAAACGGAAATGTGACTCATAGTGTTTTATAATTAGAATATTATATAACCATTTATAAACACTTAGAGAAGTTTAAGGAGTTCACATTAAATTGTATCAAATATTTCCTTAATATTGCTTTAGTTTTGTATAAATAAAAAATATATTTAATTAAATGCTATTTATAATAAAATAAAAGGTAGAGCTGATCACTGATCACTTCAAGATAGTAAAAATAGAAAATAGTATTTTTTTTTTTAATGCATAATAATTAAAACTTTAGTATATTACTGTGGAGCAGTCATTATGATGTTAGTATATAATGTAGTAATTGAATAATACTAATGTGGTATAAATAATACAAATTTGTAAAAATACTATGACTTAATACAGTATAAATTATATATAATAAGCTTATTTGGCATATTAAAATTTGGTTCTCTATTAAGGCTACCTTTAGAACTGTTACATATTAGGCAGTGCAACTAAGATATCCTTGGAAAGGGTAACGTCTATAAATTCGCATGTGTACGCGTAACATCCATGCAAGGTGTGTGTATATATGTACATAGATGCCTGTCTGTGTGTGTTTGGGTGTATTTCTAGTGTATTTTTTTTTTGTGGGCGGGTCTCTTGGGGTCGAGGTCTTTGAAAAGTCGCGTGTGCCGTGTGCCGTGTGTCGGCCCGTTTAATGTCAAGCAGACAAACAAGCCAATAACAATAACAATTCCAATAACAAAATACAAACACAAATACAAATAGTAAATACCACTAAATGGCAATGACTAACACGCGCCTACAATGACTGCCTGCCCGAGGATGAGTCTGGCCGTACTTCAGGAAATATATATAAAAAACCCCACGAACTATAATAACTGGCAAATCGTGCGACAAATGTGTGAAAATAAGTATGGAAATTATGGTCTAGAGATTGCGTTTTACAGCCTGTGCGAGTTACTTATCTTTAATTCTTTTCACAGTTTCAATTACTTTTATATAGAATTTTATATCTAATGAAGTAGTTAGGCTTATATGTTTTCTGTATAACACGAGAGTAAAATCCGTATTGTTATTTCACAAATATTCCATATAATTTCCTAAAAATATATTATATTCGTAATATATATTTGTGCAATGATTACAAGTTTTATTTTAAATGTTTAGGAATTTTTGTTACTCACATATTTGAATAATTTTTATATTTCTATAAATTGACTCAGATTTTTATATATGCATTGTTAATTTTATGTATATACTTACATTAATCATACATATTAACATTTGTTAAAAAAAAAACCTGTTTTATCAGCGCTGCAAATTCTTGAATTGTTTACTAATTATTTCCAGTTCAATTGAAAGTTTTAAAATTCTTAATTTCTTAAACATTTTTTATATAATGCAGAAATTTTAATTAAATATTTTTCATACTTTTTTAATTTTTTTATTGCGTTTATTGTAGAAAAAATCCTCTACAATTACAGACAGCTCGTACGAATCTTCGGCAACTTCTCTAGTTTTTACAGTATAAATAAACAAAACATTGTTTGCATACCTTTCAATCAGCATTTGGCTGAGATAGTAGAAAGTGCAAAATTGTTAAAATAATTTAATATATATATAATATACTTAGAGTTGCTACATGATACAAATATATTCTATTTATAAATATTGTATATATTGTATTTATTATTTCCAAGCGTTTCGCATTTGCATTAGCCAATAATCACTGTGCTAAAAATATGTTAAGAATTTGCAAACATTAAAAGAGCTCGCAAAAATCAACAAACATTTTTATGTAAATTTTGATTAAACAAAACTCGCCTTGAACCAACAAAAAATATATATACATATAAAATATATATATATATGTATATGTATGAAAAAATGTGTATTGAACAGTTTGAAGGCGCACGAAAAGTCTTTCAACAGGCGAAAATATTTGCATATATGTATATATATATAACATATTTTCAAGTGTAACGCACCTCGTTCAACTTTGAGCTAGACATAACTATGCTGCGGGCGACGGCACCCCCATTCGCGCGCAGCTGAAGGCTGGCTAATAGAGAGCTGGGGCAGCCACCTCTGGGGACACACAGCTGCAGCAACAACAGCAGGAGAAAACAAAGTTCCTGTGCGGTCGTTGTTGCCGTTTGCTGCTATCCTGTTGAAAAATCAGGGAAATCTATTTATTGATGTTTTCGCCAAGTCGCAAACGGTGGGCCTGGCATAGAGCATAGAGCATGGGTCCATGGGACAATGGTACAACGGGGCCATGGGGCCATGGCAACAGTGTTCGATTCGTGACGTTGAAAGGCGCGAGCGACCCCTACGCTCGGGCAAGGAGAGTTGGATTGCTGCGAAAGTTTACGTAAAAGCTCCCAAAAAAGCTTTTCGCTTGCGGCTCCTGCTCGTGCTCCTGTGCTGGCGACGTCACTGCTCCTGTTTTCGATTTGCGGCTCCTGTTGCTCCTGCGCGTCGTCCACTTGCGCCCGATTGCTGAACGCCTGCTGTTTTGAGGCGGAGTATTTGAGTTAGAGTTGTTGAATGGCGCGCTTCGCTCTGCCCCCCAAAAACAGCGCCAGCTCCGGCTGCTGCTGTTGCCGTTGCTGCAGCAACTCAAACTCCAATTTTACGCCTGGAGAAATGTTGGCAGTTTTTTGGCTCGGTGGGGCAGGCGGAGACGAAGGCGACTGGAGTCAAGACAAGAAGTTGAATGTCTTAGACGCTGCTGCATCTTCTCGCCCTGGCTGTGGTGGTTGCTAATTTATTCGATTTTTGTTTTGCATTCGTGTGCGTGTGTTTTCCGCTGTTCGTGTAGCGGCCATTTTCTCCATGGAGCCAATTAGCACCAGGCGAACAGACGACCAGAGAGAGAGTCTGCCAATGTGTGCGGGGGTGTTTAAGGCTGTTGCTGGCTGCTCCTACGTTTGCCCCTGAAAGAGATACACACACGCACACCTATACACCTACTACACGCACACACTCAGCTGGCATCCAGAGAGCCAATCACACACGCAGCTTCCGTCGAGCTTTGCCCTTGTCCACGTATACAGCAGAGGCTGCCACAACAGCAGCATTTCCACAGGTCAAGGCGAACACAATGCATGCGCGCGGCGCGCCACACGGACCGATTTTGCAGACTCCTCGTGTGCACTCAAAAAAATAAAGAAAAGAGAAACAGAGGAGAGGCTGAGCAATGGCCCGAGCAAGGCTAATGAAGCTGAGTTGTGGGTTAAATACATATACCATACACATATGCTATGCCATGAAAATGACAATTCGGGGTATAAAGGTTTTGTGAATATGTATGTGACAGGCAGAAGGGACGTGGCAGCACCCGAGGGGCGCTAAACTGAGTCTATGTAGCCAATGTTTAAGAAAAACACATTTAATTGCTTTCATTTAATTCTATTTTATTATAATAAATATACCGAAAAATATTATATGTGGTTAAAATGACTTAAATATACTTCTAATATATTTACAAAGTTGTAATATTTTTTTTAAGTGATTTTTTAAGTTTGTATTTTACATAATATAAAAGAATGTATGATTGAGATACAGCTCAAGTTTATATATGATTTATAGCTGAGTCTGTTTACAAATTGTAAAAACAACAAACAATAAATTCGCTTTAATTTATTTAAAAAATTTTTTTTGGTAAAATATATTGCAGTTTTCCTTGCCTATATTATGTAAATAAAAATAAAATAATTAAAATGAATAAAGAAATTATTGATAATTAAAAAACAAATTATTAAAAGAATTGCTATTTAAGGCATAAAATATATACATTTTTACTCATATTCAGAATGATATAATAATCTATACCATATAATATATTAACTGCCGATTGCTGGAAAATTCGTTCAGTGTATGCTGTAGGCAGTTCATGTGTTGCTGCATTTCTCTTAATTTGATGTTCGGCTTTTTGTTGCAAAGGGTTGCTGTTGGCATTGTGTGTTTTCCGTTATGGGGCGGGGGCCGGTGGGTGGCGAGTGCAGAAAAGCTTTCACTTTCGTAGCATGCAGCCAGGATGAAACAATGGATGCGTTTTTGCATGTTGCCGTTAATGTCTGTGTGTGTGTGCGTGTGTGGCAGTTGTTCGTGCAACGCAAATTTGGGTCACTTGTCGCCCCATTGGCGCACCATTGCATAAGCTCTGCCACCCATTTAAGGTGTTTCTCTCCATCTCACTCTGTCTTCCGCTGTGTCTGTCGCTCTGTGAGCTTCGCTGTCTTGCTCTCGTTTTCTCTGATGTTGCAACAAAATGAGGAAGCCTAAAATAGCAAAACGCAGCCGCATTACGTTAGTTGAAGCAGCCGTAGCTGCCTCTGCTGCTGGTAATCGATTGCAGTCGCTTGCCACGTCAAGTCCGCGTCCGAGTCCGAGTCCCAGTCCCAGTCCGGCTAGCTGGCCGGGCCAGTTTGAAGCCATAAGTCGCATTGATAAGAACAGCAGCTGAAAGCGAAAGGCAAAACTAAAAGCGAAGCGCAAAAGCCAACGCGAAAGCGAAAGCCAATCAACCCATGGGGCAAGTGAAAATGCAAGTGCCAACTGTGTTTTAATCTCAACGCCAACAATTAGAACAACAACAAAATCTGCAGTCCGACACGAGTTGTTGCAAAGAACAACTAAAGTAACTTAGTTACATTTGTATTTATTGCCCGAGGGTGCAGGTGCTTTTTTCCCCCCATTTTTTTCGTTTTGTTTTTATTTTCGTTGTGTGAGTTTTATTTTACATAACTGTTGAAATTTTTACAAATTTTATTGTGTGTATTTATCATCTTTTGTTCTCAAATATATTTGTATATTTATGTAGCCAAATTTAAGTGTTATCTCTTCCATTTTGTGTACTTTGTGTATAAACATTCACATAAACAATTGTGTATAAAACAAACAAAAATCAACAATATGCAACGTCCGACGCCGCATATCTCGACGAGCATCATGAGCCGCATGTCCATCTTTGAAAGTGAGTTAAAGCTGAACTGAAATGTCAATTCTTCTGATAGACAGCAGCAGCAGCAACAACAACAACTACATATACAATATATAAATATATAAAGCTGGTGAAATCCGTTTGTTTCGGATGTTTCTTGCAAATGCCTTGTTGACGCGTGCGGCCGATGAATTCGTAAGATATTTGGCCATAAGCTTTGTATTTTGTGCGAGAGAAAACTTTACACATTTCATGAGATCAACTAAGCAGATATCAACTGCAAATAAGATTTAAGTATTCAGTCGGTGTTTGAGCAAAATATTGTTGACTGAATCATAAGATTGTGTGAAGAGTGCGGCCAAAGCAAGAGGCAGCTGCAAAAGCGCTTCGATTGATATCATCTGAGAATTTCGATTGATAGAAATGTATTTGTTTTATATTATTATATTTATATATTAATATTATACATATTATTTTATACATATTTATATATTTAATGTGTATATTCATGTATATTATACATTTATATGTTTTGTATAATAGTCCTTTGTCCATTCTATGAAGATATATTATATATTTAAAACTCTGGGTTTTCTCTTGGAAATCTGGTATTTGATGCCTCCATCATACATTTCGCCTAATTCAAATTTTCGTATACACACTTCTTTTTACATTGTAACATCTTAGTTGTTGTCCACTTTAAACAATTGAATAAGGCGCCAGCCATCAATCTTAATTAATTTCTATTCAAATGCAATTTAATGATGCAAATGTTTAATTATGTAAATTCGATTTGAAGTTCATATTTCTGGAATTGCCTTTTTGCCCTCGAAAATTGTGAATATGTTAATGGTAGACTGTCAAACTGAGTGTGATCTATCTTATACGATATTATCTAAGTTTATGAATGCGAGAAAAATATTTCAAACTGCAGCCAGAGTACAGCCACATAAGTACAGGGTATTTGTCAAAAAAAAACAAGTAAGAACGTTGCAGTCGGGCGCTACCGACTGCGGAATACTCATTCACATCCCGCGGAAAACTCTTTTTTGTAAATTGCAAATTTTGTTATTTTAGCTTATTTTATATTTTTTAAATATTTAAATTTTATTTTCATATTTTATAAAAATCTTTCCTTCCGTGTTATCAATGCCTATTAAGCCTATTTGTATATACATATACATACATACATATGTATGTAGGTAGCTCAAGCATATAAATGTCGCAATTTGATAATACATATGCCGATTACCACGCCCCTAGTGGCCGTAGACACCTCATTTTTGGCCAGTTCTTAGAAAGAGCTAACGGTAACGTAAATGCGAAATTTGAATGCTTACGCTCAAAAAATGTGAAAATTACAGGGTATTTTTCGATATGCCACGCCCCCAAAGAGGCGTGACAATTATTTTTAGGGCATCGATAGAGGACGTTATCAGTAACTCAACTATCCAAATTTGAAGCTTCTAGCTCTTAAACTGTAGGAGATATAAAGTTTTGCGGCTTGCCACGCCCCCTTTGGGCGGACATATATCCACCATAGCTTGTTGGACTTGGGTGGTCAACTCGCATATATATACCAAATTACAAGTCTCTAGCATGAATAGTGCCTAAAATATAGCCAAATTTGAATAATTACTATATCTTCAGGTCCAATTTGCCACGCCCTCAGTAGGCGTAAACATAAAATTTTTTCATCGGTCTTTATAGAATTATAGCATTAACTCACGTGCGAAATTTCAACGTTCTAGCTTTAGAACTTTATGAGATACAGT
This sequence comes from Drosophila navojoa, assembly GCF_054131105.1. NCBI lineage: Eukaryota > Metazoa > Arthropoda > Insecta > Diptera > Drosophilidae > Drosophila > Drosophila navojoa. The sequence goes on along the minus strand of NC_142891.1, from coordinate 16,123,732 downwards.
TTTATCTGATTTGCCACGCCCCCAATGGGCGTAGATATATCCACCATAGCTTTTTGGACTTGGGGGGTCAACGCGGATCTACATACCAAACTTCAACTTTCTAGCTCTTCAACTAACATGATTTCTGGTATATCGGAAAATGCATTTTCCGATTTGCCACGCCCCTAGTGGGCGGATCGGGAAAATTTTAACACTTTATAAATCGGAGTTATACACGAGTATGTGTTCCAAATTTCAAGTCTCTAGCTTCAATAGCGGCGAAATGAACTGCGTTCATACGGACAGACGGACAGACGGACAGACGGACAGACGGACGGACGGACGGACGGACAGACGGACGGACAGCAAGACGGACATTGCACAAAACCAATATACTAATTCACTTCGTGAATGAGTATAAAAAAAAAAGTGCTACGTCTAGTTTAACTTGTTAATATAACTGCTTATCTTGCTCACTTCAGCTTAGTGAAGCTTAAGTTTATTGAATAGATATATTAATCAAATATATCAGAAGAGCACATTTAGTTGTGGAGGAGATCAGTGATTGCCTAAGCTGGGGAAATTATTAAGTCAAATTGAAGAAGAGGCTTAGGGATAAATAGAATAATTTCAGAAATTTATATAAATTCATTTAAAATACAAATGTTTAGTCAATTATTTCTGGGTTTTTCTTATGTTCATTTAATTGAGTAACAACTTTATTAACCCAAGCTATAGTGAAGTCATCTACGTAGGACCGCGCTGCAGAGTGGAGCCAATTGTGCGGCGCGCAGCTTGAGTTGACATCAATTTCTGTGGACCATCAATCAAAAATTCATTTGTGGAGAGTCGCAGCGCACAATTACAACAAATTAGCGCTCATTTAACAATGGGCTTTGTAATTTGTTCAGCTCGTTTCAGTGGCCCTGAATGGGTCGCAGCAACCTTTAACCTTTTGCTTCGCTGGCAACTTCAGAGTTATGAAAATGATTTGAACATATGACGCTGTTGGCCAATCGGAAATTGTATGCAAATCTTGATTGATTGATTGATTTGCATTTTCATTTGCATTGAACAATAGACGAGTGTGTTCGACATGTCGAGGGCCCACTTTGCGGCAGCTGCAATGCAGCGGCAGACACCATAAATGATTTCCACTGTGCCATAGTTGGGCATGCAGACATGGACGACTCGGACGATTACGATTGCGATTGCGATTACGATTACGCGCTGCAGTTTAACAAGTTTTCACTTGCGCAAGTGGCTGAGCAAGGCAACAGCAACAGCAACTACCCCAACCCCAACCCCAAGTCCAATCCCCATTCCATTGCCCACAGAACTAATGAGCTGTGCGTGTGTTGGTGGGAAATTAAGTCAAATGAAATAACAGTCGACAGCCTTTATAAGGGCCCGCCGAGCCCATGGAGAAACTAATTATATGCAATTTGTTTTCATCGAGTTCCTCCATGTCCGATTCGACCCACAATCAGCCAGACAAATGCAGCCAACAATTGGCTTCTTGTTGTGCGACTGTCTCTGCGTGTGTGCGTGTGCGTGTGTGAATGAGTGAGTGAATGTGTGTGCGTGTGTGTGTGTGTCTTTGTATATTTAATTTATCATATGAAAACTTGTAATTTTGTCAAGCAACAGACATTACTTTTAGCTGTCTGGAATGAAAGTTGTGATACCCTGTGCACGCTTTGAAGATTGATGAACGGGGTGTATTGTGTGATCATCTAATGTATGCATATTTTTGTTCGGCATCATTAACATTTAGACTCTCCATTTGCTCGGCTGTCCGTCCGCCTTTCTATAATTTCTTTTATATACGCCTTTCATTTTATAGGCCCATACATATATAAATAAACCTATCCGTCTATACATTCTTGTATCTGACTGTTCATCCGTGCATCCATTAATTCAGTTTAATTTAATCTATTTTCTTAATATATTCCATCAAAGATGAACTATAAAATTAATTGGTTTATCTACTATCTGTTTATTCACTTCTTTGTTTTTACTTTTATCTATCCATCTCTCCGATCATCTAGTCTCTAGAATCGTTTGCTAATCGTTTACTATAAGTTTAACTTTAAATTAGGTTGAATATCAACACTTGCCAAGTAAAAATACTAAATTAACAATCTTTAATAAAGGGTATCAACAAGTCACTCTCGCATATTCATCTAGTTTGCACGTCATGAAACAAGTTTGGGGCAATGGAAAATTCGAGCTTTACTTCATATGACCCGCAATGCAAGAAAGCTAATAGAACTAAGCGTGCTTCAAGTTAAACTAGGCATGACACTTAAGTACAGTTAGGCCCGGGTCATATATCATATGAAGAGAGCGACACGTAGCATAATTGAAAACTTTACGCTTGCAGTGATATGCATATGGGTTAACGATCAGAAGCCCTAAGCCAGTCAATGCAAAAGGTCTTTTGTTTTCCACTGACGTTAGCTACGACGTGAAGTGGAATTTGGGATAGGTCTACGAGTCTTGTGGAGCTGGGTAATGCGAGAAGGTAGAAGCTTAAAATTTAAAATTTATGTTGTAATGTATTATTAGGCTTAAGGAGAGTTGATTATAGGAAGTCCAAACTTCAAATGAATAACAACTCAATTACAGTAGAGGTTTTATATATAGACAATAGATACTTCAGTTCATAATTCATATGTATTCTATCATATCATATTGTTACTATCAAAACTACATTTTGTATGCTCCACTTTCGCATTGCGATAAGAACGATTGGGCATGGGTACTGGCTATACGATTTGTTTTATAGTTTGATAATACTGTATATAACTGGACAACTGTAAAACTAGGAACTAGAATTTTTGTTTGTTTTGGGTGAATAAGTTATCTTTCTAGTTTTAAATAACTTATAAAGCTATAGCTTTTATTTAATATCTATTAAATAATATTTGCCATTTATGTTTTATCTCATGATAATTCTTAATAGTCTTTAATAACTTTCTAAGAGCTAATCTCTGCATATATTTTTTAATTAAATCAGAAATGTGGCTCGACACCTAAGACAACTAATGCTTTCACAAAGAAAAAACAAAACTTCTCATAATTAAGTAATATATAAATATGTCTATTATATATCTAGACATATACATATATTATTATTATATATTATATATTTATTTGCATTTTTCAACACTGGGTCAGCCTCACCATTAAAGACCAAATGATGTTATGCAGTCTCGGCCGTATAATTATGATGTTCCGATGCCAAATGCCTCGGTGAACTCGAAGACACATTTAATGGCCCGAAGTCATTAAATTTGGTATGCAACACTCTGGCCAGCGAGCTGTTATATATTTATGGTATGGCATGGTCTCTGGCATGGCATAGTAATATAGACATGTGAATATTCGTTTGCCTCCCCATTTACTCATTTCCTTTTTACACATTTGCATAATTTTGGCGGGCATAAAAATTTGCTCATATGCCAAATGTGCATTATGATTCAAAATAGTTTCCGAATTGATTTCGCGCTTTTAAGTCGAATATTTGTTGAGAACATAAATTTTAACGACTTTCACAAAACGCGTTTGCGTCAACTCAACGGCATTTCTTTTCAGTTTCTTATCAACGACTATTAATCTAGTTCTGGTTCTGGCTAAAAACCAAAGTTTTTCTTTTCTACTGGTTTTTTATTTTTTATATCTTTGGCTTGTTTTTTTGCTGCTCCAGAAATGTGCGCCCAAATGTGGGTTATTATGGTGAAGGGGCGAACAAAGCGCTGCAAAGAATTTCAGAATTGACTCGTCTGTGTCTGGGTTGGCTTTGCCTTTGGCTTAAAGCGGTTGTTCTTGTTGTTGTTGTTATTGCTGCCGCTGGTGCTTTTTTGTAACAGATAGGCAGTTTTCTGCTGCTTCTTCTGCTTGTCGTTTTTTTTTTTCTTTCTTTAGTGTAACAACAAATTGACAATGACATGAATGTAAAGAAATATTTAACCTTAATAAACGAACGCGACTCGAGAAGACATCGACCGCTCTTTTGTTGTGACTGGCTCATATATCTTTCTCGTTGTTGTTGTTGCTGCTGCTGCTGTTGGGCATTGTTTGATTTATGGAACGAAGGCCAAGTGCCAATTAAACTCAGCAAACTGACAACGATTCTGATGCCACTTTTATTTAATGCCCATAGAAAGTTTAAGACGACAATCTGATTCGTTCGTAATATTGATCGGCATTCTCTTTATCTTTATGCAGATACAGCGACGCGTAGGCATAGTTTGGCCGAGCACTCGATAGACACAATGATGTCCATGTCCACCTCGCCGCCAGCGACGCCAACGGGCGTCCAAACGGATGCTGAGGGCCTCATATTGCCAAAGAAGCTGATCAATCCCTGCATGGAGAACACCGATCGCAAGGAGCTGCATCGCGAGCTCAAGTTCAATGCACGCATGTGAGTAGCAAATGAAAATTAATAGAATTGATTGACTGATCTCTGTCTCTCCCTCTCTCTCTCTCTCTCTCTCTCTGGCAGTGGTAAGAGTGTGCTCAATCAGAAGAGTGAACTTCAACGTGCCTACGAGAAGCAAAAGGAACGGCATGCAGCGGCCATCGAGCAGCATTCACCCGAAACGGAGCTGGCTGGACTGAAGGGGGAGCTGGGGCGTGTGATCATGGAGCGGGCCCAGAAGCATGGGGCAGCGGCACAGAAACAGGATGCCGAGGACGCTGAGGAGCGTCAATATGTCAATCCCGAGTATTTAAATGTGCGCGCCAAGCTGCGTACGGCGCATGCGCCCAATTAAAAAAATAAAAAAAATGCAAAAAAAAAAACAAAAAAAAAATTAAAGCAAATGAGAAAATTCTGTAATCTTTTGAAGAGCTAATCTTAGTTGTGAGCCAACCAAATTTCTGTTTAATTAACTCAACGTTTTATGTGTGTGTTAACCAATCTAATTAGTATTAGTCTTTATACTTTGTTTATATCTCGAAGAACGTAAATTTAGTTTTTTTTCATCGATATTGATATTATTAATTGATAGTTTATAAGCCGTAAGATTATGATGTCTAGAGCTTCTTTTGTTCTATGTTGAATGACGATAGTTTATTATGATTACGATTACGCTTAAGTTAAGATTATGATTTCTGCTTTGTGTATAAGAAAACGAAACAAAACAGTGTATAAAGTTTTAGTTGATTAACAAAGTTTCTTCTTCCAAAATAACAAACCCCAACAAATTGGCTGAATGAATGTACGTTTAGATATAGTCATAGGTTTGCGATATATGATAAAACAGGGGCAGTCGAAGATAGTCTAGCATCTAAGCCTACCGAATGTTTCGAGAGTTAAAACAAAAGTGAAACAAACTTAGGCAGTGTGTATATGTATATGAACTATTTTATGTCGAGCGACTACTTGTTGCAGTTGCAGGAAAAATCTAAAAACCATATAAATAAATAAATGCTATGTATACAACATATAAATATATATATATATATACATATATATATATACAAATAATATATCTATATACACAAATTTAGTTTTCTGGTATTAATAAATTTTATTGTAGCTAAACGTTAAGAAAAATCTTCTTTATTGTTTTGTTCTCTCTATTTCTTTCCCTTCTTGCCTCCCTTACCTTTCGGCGGTGGAGCGACGGGCGCCTCTACCACCTAAAAAAAATAATATATATAGAAGATTAGCATATGTTTAGCTATATATTATATTATAGCGCTTACCGGTGGCTTGTTTGCCGCCTCCCGTTGGGCAAATATCTCGTGAACCTCAGCAATTTTCTGATGAAACATTGGTATCTGCTCTCGGTAGAATTTTAAATCGTCTACGGCCTTTGATAGCTTGTTGCGTGTTACTTTGATCTCGTTGTCGACTAGCTCCATACTTTTCTCATATGCCGATTCCGTTTCGCTAATACGCCGCTTATAATCCGATAGCTCCAAGTCGTAGGCCAGATAACAGAGATCCGTAAAGTATGTAAACTCTTTGGCACGATCCTTGTAAAAGTTAACCTCGTCCTCTATGGCCTGCAATGGAAGTTACTTATCAGACATTCGAAAGTAATACTAATAATAATAATAGCTCCACCTTAATCTCAAGCTCGTCGCTCATGAGAGACTGCTCCATTGTCGTTTGGGCCCAATTGATGCGATATCGCGCCTCAATAGGCACCCCAACTGAAATAATATTGAAAATTGATTGCGTATATAGAATAGTAATCGGCTCATTCTGGAGTGCCGGTGCTTACAATCCATGTGATTGATTCTTTTATTCAGTTCCTTGTGCCTGTAGCCGCCTGGATCAGCTGTGCGCGGTGTTTTCTGCATTGCCTGCGCTAACTGTGCTTGCTGATCCTCCTCCTCCTTCCGAGTGTTTGTTACCAGCTCCATAATATCCACCTGGGCATCTCTGTAGTACTCAGCTCATTAAGTTCTCTATTATTGAACTAACTATTTAGAGTGCGAGTTTACCTTATGAGATATAGCGAGTTACTGCAGATGTCACCCTTGACCCTGAAATCATCGTAGAGTGCATCGACAAGTCGTATGATTTCCTTCAGGTCCACACGAAACTTGAAGCAGTCCATTTGACCCTTTAACTCCAGCTCAACGTTATCCAAGTAGTTCTCGTTGCGTCGTTTGAAGCGCCTGAGGTAGTCCTCAATCGACCAGCTGAACATCCGAAGATTCCGATCCACATTCGCTTCGTGACGCCACATATCGCGCACCACGCTCATCCGATACCTAACGTCCGTCAGCAGACAGAGCACGGCAAAACAGCCGATCGCTTTGGCTATACTGCCGTAACGTACCCTCAACAACTTATTGATGTCCAGCACACTGAGTCGCTCATCCAGCAGAGGTTTGATCGACTTTTTGAGGGGATAGGCTGTCACCCTAGCGTACTTATGAATGTCGCTCAACAGTTTTTCCTCCGCACTGAATGGATATGAGCCGAATCCTAAACGACTGTACTGTCTTTTGGGAATGAAAAAGTCGCCCTCCGACGGTAATCCCAATGATGGCGGCGGCACATCATAGGGCGCAAACAGTTTTTTCAGGAACGAATCTCGGCATTGATCGGGTGGTGCCTCAGGCAGTGGATATTCATCCTGCAGCTTTTTTAGCATTTCCAGCCGCTTCTGCTCATATTCGCGGATTAATTTCCTACGGTTCAACATTGTGCTTACTTGTACTTGTACTAAGAGCGCAACAAATACGGTTTTTTTTTGCTATTTTTTGTAAGATGGAGTAGTTTGAAATGTATTTTGTGTTCCTGGGTGTGTATAATGATGTTGTAAGTATAGTTGACTAAGTGTAATAGGATTATAAATATATGAGCTTGAATCTAACTAAAGAGGGCTAGATGCTTTGCAAGTTATAGAAAGGTATAAATCACGTGCTGGCAGTGAGTTCCGAGGAGCTCATAATATATCTGATCTGATTTAGACTTATATTCTATCAATCTACATATATTTATTTATCTATCTAACTAACTAACTATCCCTCGATCTTTTTATCTAGTAAAGATAGAGAAATACATATATCTACCATTGTATCTATATTGTAGTACCCCAAATGATTTGTCTTTATTTTTTTGTAAGTGTACCGGAAACTCAAGTGGGATGGTTTCAATCACTAAAACATTCTCGATCGCAGTTGGCCTTGCGCACAAGTTGCTCGGGTTTGGGTATTCCATGTTAGTTCGTTGACAAACGTACGATGTATAGACCGTGTTTAAAATCTAAAGTATTTGAAAAACAAACTCCATTTATGTGGTGCGGCAAGCAGGGCAGCGGTGCCGAATCGATTGGCGACTGGTCTCTGGCGGATCGCGAGGATGCTGTCGATGATGACGATAATGAGCAGGTAACTTCAGTTAGAGTTCCAGTTTTAAGATGTTGGCTAGCCTAATTGCCGTTAGGCGCCCCCCACAGCCATTGTTATTGTGGAGCCACGACAAATGCGCCTCCCAACGTCCAGCACCACCAGCAGCTCTAACAGCAGCAGTATGAGCAACGGTATTGGTCTCAGTCATAATAATAATAATAATGCTAGCGGTGGTGGTGGTGCTAGTGGTGTCGGTGGTGCTAGCAGCAGCAGCAACACCAGCATCGGCGGGCACGCGCCCGATTGGTTTATGCTCCCACAGGCAGTGGATGTGAACAACGATGTGATGCGTCTGGTTAGCAGCCTCTCGACGGTGGTCCAGATCCTAACACGAATGACTAATGCGGCTGCCCAAGAGCTGCGCCAGCATCCCGAGCGGGAGGAGGGTTTTCAAGGCCTTCGGCTGTTGCTCAACTATGCTGATCAGATGTACACTACGCTGTTGCAGGTAAAAACTTCTAAGAGTAATCCAATCGATATATGAACCGACATACATATGTATATATAAATAAATCCTGTGCAGCCCCAGCCCTTGCCGCCGGAGCGACCCGCCTCGTCAAATAGGAATGTTAGCGAGCAGTCGTATAATCTTTTCCATCATCTCTTCGAGCCCATGCTCGTCGCCCATCCGGAAAGGGTGGAAGATGTGTCAGCGCGCCAATCGCAGCCAGTGGATCGATCACGTGCCTATCCTTATCGCGTAGTGGCCGTCGCGGCCAGTGCGACAGGTATTCCAGGTGGGACACCACCTGGCTCGGAAGCAAGCGGACCAATAGCGCCAACATCGGCAATCGGCGCGAATGTATATCAGATTCGAAATTGACATGGCAGCAGCTTCCCTGCAGCAATGCGGCTTAAATTGTTTGTGAATAAATTAATTGCACTGCAAGTAACTGTTAAAGAGTTGACTCTATGTGTGTAGGTTTTTAATGTCTAATGTGTTTATGTCCTACTCCGATACATTTTGTTGCGCTCTCTATCGCACTCTCGCTCGTTCTCACTCAACGACGAACAAAAGCTAACAGCACAATTGGAGAGATATGTAAATTACGACTTGTGCCCGCTGTCAGTTAATGTTAACAACATGCAACGGTAATTTAAGCACAGTTTCAGCAAAGCAAACAAAGTGCACATAAGCATGTACTCACACATACACACATACATCACACTCACACTCAATTAAAACATCGCCGCTACTCCCACGCGCGCTCTCTTACTCTCTGCAAGCAAACACAAATAAACGTGCGCGCACTCCCTCTCTCTCCCACTGTCTCACTCTCTTGCTCTTGCACTGCGTTAGCTGTTCTCTGCTCATGTGCTGCTCTGACGTAGGCGCCTGCTTGCGTTGGCAACGTCTCCGCTCACTCGCACACAAAACGCGCACGAAATAGCTTTTGCTTGCGCTCAGCTGGCAACAGTCCGAACATCGCATCGTCGCTTGCTACTGCTACGTGCGCGCCTGTTCACTCGTATCGCGTAGAGGGACCTGCCTCAATGCTGCGCGTCACATTTTTTTCGTGCTTTGTTTAGGCGTCCGACCTTTCGCAACATACATAAAAAAATCAACTGTTTTTGACTATTGTTTTTTTTTTTTTTGTGCGTCTTCGGCGGTTGTCAGTGGCCCATTTGAGACTGTAGGCGCCGCTACGTCTTTTAGCGCCTGCGCAGGGCAAATTCGATTGGCTTGGCGCTGCTTTTGCAGCTTTGTAGCTTGCAGCTTGGCCACCATTTTTGATTTGGATTGCGCTGTAGCTGGTTATGAAGCAAACAGAATGCGACTGCTGCTGGATGCTGTCGCCCCTACGGTGGGATGCCCACCGTCCTTGTGAAGTGCCGTTAGTTAAGCAGCGGCGTGATCAAACATTCAGCATGGTTGGTTGGTGGGGGTGGCGACATGAGGCGAAAGGGCCGTCATGTCACTTAATCCGCGAGCTTTTTGCCGTCGTCTACAACTGTAACTTTACGATGGCACGTACATATAACTGTGAGCGTATGTGTGCGTGTGTGTCTGTCGGTATTTGTGTGCATTGCGCATCTCTTATGTCGACTGGCTTTTGCTATCTGTTGATTGCTGTGCACTTGTTCGCCAAACCGCAGAGAGCGCTGGCATTGCCATCGGCAGCGGGCGTAACGGTAAACGACAAACAGCGTCGCCAGCGTCGTCGACGGCACGACGGTCGCATCTGATAGACAGCTGTCTCCCGGTTACGTCAGTCAAAATGACGCATCGTGTTTTGGTAACAGGAAAGCATAAAAGCCAGCAGACGCAAACGGAGCTGGAGCGAGAGTCGCTGCCGCAACAAAAGAAAATCACCACAAAACAAAAGAACAAAGCGCACACAGCGACAGCGACAGCAGCAGCGAACAGCCAGCAGCAAGCAACAAGCAGCGACGCGACGCAGCCACACAAAAATTGTGCGCGAGACAACGTTTGGCGCCCACATTGAGCCACCCTCGCACTTTGGGGCCAAACTCAGGCAACTCTGGGCCAATAACCTTTGCGCAATTGGGCAAAGTGCAGTCGCGACGGGGAACTCTCCAAGGCGCAGAGCGAAATTCTCAGTCTCCCGCTTTGCATAGTGTAAATCTATGTGCGTATACATTTAATTGCAGCACAGAAAGACCAATGAATTGAATGACTTTCAGTTACCCACTATAAATGTGTGTTTGTTCAGATACATACACATATATTTTTACCCCGCCTAAAAGTATAATTGAACAAATTTGATTTTATTTCAATTAAAATAGGAAAATATTCTCTGCCAGCATTATGCTGCCTTTATTTGTTGTAACTCTAATAGTTATACATATTTATTTATTTATTTTTTATTTCAAATAAGAATGTATTCTTCAATAATTTCAGTATTATTTAAAATAGCATTTTTTATTTTTATTAATTTTGTATATTTTATTAAACAACTTTTACATTTTCTTCATCAACATGAGATAATATTCTATATTAATTTCAATTGGCTTAAATTTGACTACCCTATTGCATCTAAGCTGTGCAGAGTATAATTACATGCACTTGGGCAGAGCCCTGCAGTAACGCCGAAGAAACACTGCAAAAACGACGACAACCACCGATGCCAACGCCAACGCCAACGCCAACACTGGCTGCGGCGAAGGAGGGGAAAGAGTCAGCGGCAACGCCAACGACAATGCCATCTGCCGTTTCTTTGCTGCTTTCACAAAGAGCTATGGGCTTGGAGAGTGCGGCGCGCGTGCTGGGAAGCAGCTATGCAGCTCTGCGCGCCTGCTTCGATGCGGACAAAATTTGAGCAGATCCGCTCACAAAATAAGCTATGTGCATGCGGTGCTGGTGGTTGTGGTTGTGGTTGTGGTGGTGGCCTGACTGAGTAGGTTCCACAACCTGGCGTTCCAATAGCGACGAGACGCTACGCGACGCGATTCGATGCGATTCAACTCGACTCCACTTAAAGCTGGGGATAGTTGTCCCATTCCAATTGGAAATTGGCTAGCGAGCGCCACAAGTGACATGGGAAAAATCCCCAACTGGTATTTTGAGCAGGCGCGCAGTTCGTTCCAGCAGCTGACCAGCTAAAGAGTTCGCTCAATCTCACACGGAGCGAAAGAGACAGAAAGCTGCCTGCCCATGCCGATAAGAAAAGCAAAAGAGCAACAAATTGCATTGCATTGGCAAAACGAGATAAGCAAAAGTGAAGGACTGGAGAAGGGCTGGAGTGAACTGAAGTGCCACAGCGCCGATCGCAGATATGATAATTAGAAAATTGCTGTAACGATAGAACCAGTCCTTAAATAATTTGAGCTCATTTGTTCAGCATGACAAATATTCAATTAGATAAAAATATTAAAAATATTAAATATATGTTACACTAACAAAAGCAATTGAATGTAAAAAGATTACTGTAATACGACAAAGGTTTGAGTTGCCGGTTGAAATGCGCCTTTGCCTGGAAGAGACTAACATTTCTTAGCTTTCTGAACGATTTCCGAGAGATCAAGCCGTTTTTCATGGAACGTTACGCTATTAATTGTATTATTTTTTTGCAAATAAAACATCAAATGAAAATAAATAAATAGTTAGAAGTATTAAATTGATAATTTTATTTGAAGTTTTTAATTTGTTAACAGATTTAAGTGAATCAACGCTCCTTTATTTACTGATAAGCAGTCATGACACTCCTATTTAGAATTCTATCTCACTTAAATCATTCGCGACTTAATTTTATAGTTCATTTAGCTACATATGTACATATATGCCGTGGTTCCAGTTAGAAATAATTTGTATCACCTGTGACGAATATCTGTTGCTCGGCATTTCAAATTATCTGATTTTCTGCTCTCCGATCTCTCCCTCTATCAATCTCTCTCTTTCGCTTTCTCTCTCTCTCCCTACCTATATCACACCTTTTCTAAAGAGCACACCCTCACACAGACATATCCAAAGCGGCCTGCGCTGCTCTCCAAGAGGTTTTCGCTATTTAAGTCGGTGTGGATAAGCGGTTGCTTAGCTGCTTGCTAGATCCATTCTGAGCGTTTATTGCTGCTCTGTTGCTAACACCCTGTGATGCTTGCTTTCGAGGAGCCCAGGGTGATAGTAAGTGCGGCAAGCCATTCAAAGTTGTGGTCACGAACACGGAGCTGTCCCAGCGGGCCATTTACCTGCTCGAGGACAATAACTTTTCTTTATTGGCGCTATCGACTATAAGCCTTCTAAAACATATGTTACAAAATTATATCTCTAACATTTTGAGCTTTATTCTCCAAATTTTGCAAGCCGATTCATGTAAATTTATACAAATTCGATATTCTTACATTTTGGATACCACTCCCAACTAAATCCTGTTCCTTAGTTTCTATTAAAATAATTTAAATATTGTGGTTAATTTGATGTTTCAATTTTCTCCTTGCATTAACTCTTGTTCTTTCACAGATTGTCAATCGCTGGATCTGATAGTTGCGCTCCTTTCGAATCGCATCTTTGAATATGATTTAGAATATGAAAGGGTCATACTTTTTCGAAATACCTTAAGCCAGGTTATGTCAGAATATAGGAAACTTGCTTACTCAGCTTTCTAGACATAAATGTTTTCCAGACGCAAACAACTAGAAAGTTTTCAATATATGTATGTATAATAGTGGAACCTAGTGGTTAAGGGAGACGCGGCTCGACTCCACTTAAGGCTGGGGATAGTTGCTCCATTCCAATTGGAAATTGGCTAGCATGCGAGCGCCACAAGTGACATGGGAAAAATCCCCAACTGGTATTTTGAGCAGGCGCGCAGCTCGTTCCAGCAGTTGACCAGCTAAAGAGTTCGCTCAATCTCAAACGGAGCGAAAGAGACAGAAAGCTGCCTGCCCATGTCGATAAGAAGAAGCGAGCAAAGAAAACGAGATAAGCCAAAGAGCATTGCATGGCCAGAGCGAGATAAACAAAAGTGGAAGAGTGAAGAAGGGCTGGAAATGAAGTCAAATGTGTTAGACCCTCTCGTTGAGAAGATAATCAGAGCTTCGATCGCTATGAACGCATTCAATACAAGTTAATCATAAACCATATTTATTTCACAACTGCTCATCGAAAAAAAAAAAAAACAAAAACAAAACGTTTATCAGCAATTAATACCTTGGTGTTGAGTGTTGCCAAAGTTAGTAACTGTATAAAAGGGTAGCCTTTGATTATGTTTCCATATAGTCGAGCGGCGAACGTGCAGCTGTTAAGTTTCCCCGTTGCCAGCTGAGTTATATTGGGTAAGTGGAATAAGAGAGCGACCAATAGAGAGAGAGAGAGAGAGAGAGAGTGAGTGGTGAGCACTTAAGAGCTTTCAGTAAGCTTTGCCGTCAGCTCTGTTGATATTTCAGTTGGAAATAAGGCAAGCAGCAGTTCAGTTAATTTTTTTCTCATTCGATGATTTTGCTGAGTGCCGTACATATTATATGTCGTAGTGATCTAAAGCAGAGTGAAAGAGAGGGATAGTGCTAGTAGTGAACTAAAATGATTTGGTTCTATTTGTTAATTTTTTTTTTTGAAATGCTAATTGAGTTATTTTTCTGCTATACAAGTTGTGAAATATTTAGAGATAAAAATATTAAAAAATAAAATCAATAGCCATCTAAAAACATTTTTTTTTAAATATAAAACTTATTTTTAAAAAAGTTTAATAAACATATGTTAATATAAACAAAGTTATTTAATAATATATTTACATCAATCTTCACCAGTTGAAGATAGTTTCAAAAAATCATAGAGCTTAATTAATTAAATCGGATTAAAAATATTATATAAAATATATATATGTTCATTGAAAAAATACTGAAATTTTTGTGAAATAAAAAATATCCCATATGATAATATATATTAAACTATAAAGTTGATCTATTGATAAATTATAAACACCATACATGCGAAGAATCTATAAATATTTTGTTATTATTTATACTTTATTTTTTTTTATTTTTTTATTTATTTTTTTTTTTTAAATATAAACTTAATTTTGACCAAATATTAAAAAGCTTCTATAAGCAGTCCTGACACTATTATCAACTCTATAATTCTCTTTTACTCAATAAATCATTTGGCATTTACCTTTAGAGTACCTTGACTGTATGTTGCGATTGCAGAAATAAATGTCTGCACTCTGCTGAATTCTCAACTCTCCAATCGCTCTCTCTATCTCCTGTAAACCGGAATTTGTTATAGGCGGTATAGAGCACATTTATTCTCACACACACACACACACTCACACCCACTCAGATCAAATCACAGCTCGCTTTAGCATGCTAAACAGGTTCATAAGTTTATCGGCTCTCATTGCCAAAGGCAGCTGCGGCTTCCAGGGGCCTGGGCTGCTCTCTCTCAGTCGCCGTCGCTACTTAAGTCGGGGTGGGTAAGTGGCTCAGCTCAGTTACTTGCCGAACCTCGAGTTGAGCATTATGCGTGCGATACTTAAAGTTCTGCCCCTGCTGGCATTTATTTCTGCTCTGTTGCTAACACCCAGTGCTGCTTCACTTTTGCGCAGAGCCAAGAACAAGACAATGTCCGCCAAGCCTTTCAAAGTGTTGATCACGCACCCGGAGGTGCCCCAATCGGGCATTGACCTGCTGGAGGCCTGTGAGCTGGTGCGTGTGGAGAGTCTGCCGCCCAAGCGGTCCGAGTTGTTGCAGAAGATCCGCGGAGTCGATGGCATTCTGTGGGCCGGACACGAGGCTCTCAATGCCGAGGCCTTGGATGCAGCAGGACCCCAGCTGAAGTCCATCTCAACCATGTCCGCTGGCATCGACTACGTCGATCTGGACGAGGTGAAGCGTCGCAAGATACCGTTGGGTCACACACCCATGGTGCTGGACAACGCTGTGGCCGATCTGGCGGTGGGTCTGCTTATTGCTGCAGGTCGTCGCTTCCACGAGGGTCGCAAGAAGATCGAAACGTAAGTTGGACTTGGGATATGCCTAGAATGTTGTGTATATGAATTGTGCTTGACATGGTTTAGCGACAAGTGGGAGAACTATCATCTGAACTGGATGCTGGGCCAGGATGTGCGCGACTCGGTGGTTGGTTTCTACGGCTTTGGCGGCATTGGCCAGGCCATTGCCAAGCGTCTGTCTGGTTTTGATATCGATCAGGTGCTCTACACCACACGGCGTCGCATCGACCGGGAGACCGAAAAGGAGCTCAATGCCAAGAAAGTTGATTTCGATGAGCTGCTGGCTAAGAGCGATTTCGTGGTCATCGCTGCTCCACTAACAGCTGCCACACAGGGCGTCTTCAATGCCACCGCCTTCAACAAGATGAAGAATACGGCTGTGCTGATCAACATTGCACGTGGCAGTGAGTGGGAACATTTATATTTTTTTTGCTTAATTAATTATTTGTTTATATTTTAATTTTTGCTCTATTTATTTTCAAAACTGACATTTAAATGTTTCCATTTCATCAGAGATTGTTAATCAGAATGATCTGTACGATGCGCTCAAGTCGAATCGCATCTTTGCCGCTGGCCTCGATGTTGTCGATCCCGAACCACTGCCACCCAATAACAAGTTGCTAACACTCGACAATATCGGTAAGTGAATTTATCTCTATAAATATATAAGCTTTTTCATTTAGCTCACTTATCTCTTACTCAACTCTTATCTGCATTTTTGTCAGCACTCGCTTTCTGTTTTTATTTTGTAGAGAGTTTTGTGATTGTTTTAGTTTGGAAATTGATGGCCAAGGTTCTTTTTAGGTCATCTATAAACAATTTTGGGTTATCATCATAAAAGCCTGCTTGTTTATTTTGTCACCTTGAGCGCACCAAATTTGCCTTTTTCCATAGGTAGTTGTGAATGGTAAAGGGCGTCATTTTTATAGAGATATTTACTTCAGTATATATTTATATTTAGGACAAATAATAAAGTTGATATTAAGCAATAAATATTTTCTGTTATTCTCCTAGGCAAGATATAGTCAAAACTTTCTGAAGTGAAAAGGTCAGGAATATTTTTGTTGTAGAAAGGGTATCATATTATAGTTTACACGGTTTATGAATTCAACTTATCTGTAGGTTGCATTCAATTGCAGCGAGGTTCCACTGCGATTCATAGCAAATCGAATGCTTTTTAAGTTTCTGTTACCTTTTTATCTCTAGATAAAGCAGAATTTACCCACCTCGAACTAGTTACCGGCCACAGCTGGGTTTCTTCTGTCTGGTAGATTTAAGTACATGTCTCTTTATGCAACTCAAGGTCAACCGCTTCACTTCTATTTCAGTCATTCTGCCCCACATTGGATCTGCCACCAATCGCACCCGCTCCGACATGGCCACCATAGCCGCTCACAATGTGCTGCGAGGCTTGGCGGGTGAGCGTATGCTCTCGCCGGCTTATTAAGCTATGGGAAAACATTGGAAGAATTATAGAAATTCTATGGGAAGCTTTGAAGGTCTACGAAGACGATTGCTATGCAAATCAATTGCAAACAATTATGTGAATAATTTTGAGCTCAACAAATTAAAAAGTAAACAGAAATTATAAATTATTATTGCATTATCAATCATATATCTATAAAATTATTCTTATCTTGGTCACCGATCTTGGAATTAATCCATCAATCAATCAGAGTTAAAATTCTTGTTCATCTGGCGGATTGGGCTATTATCTACAATGGTTTATCAGTAGCTGTAAACATAAATATATAGATAGTTAACATGTAGTAAATGTAGGTCAAATCAAGGTTACAATTTGACAAGCTCATAATTTTGTTGAAAACTCGTGTCTAATTGCACTAGATAACTCACAATGCTCTGTACATACATACATATGTACGTACATATATCTAAACACATATCATTTCTAATATAAATATTGAAAAAATGATATGTTTGAATATGTGAGTCATTGAGATGCGTAAAAAAATATATGTACCGTTCTCTTTCTGGGATGGAATATAATTTTTGCTTATGACATTAGCCTGGAAACTTATCAGGAAGACGAATCTAAATCATGTATATTCATATATGTATGTATGTAAATATGTATGTATGTACATCATATGCGGATGGAATAATTTAACGAGAAATAATTGTTAGTTTGGAATTCATTATATTACAACTATATTATGTAAATTTGTATATACAAGTATATGCAGTATCCAATAGTGGATTTCTCTTGTCAATGCTTTCATTTGAGCAGTCTGTCAATAATAACTACATATGTACATTTGTATTTATCATTAAATCCAGGAAGCTAATTAGCAGCGATAGCAAGAGTAGGACTTATAAAGAGAACTAGGTGAACTAGGAAACGAAACTGTAAACAGACAGAATGAGGCACAGAGAGGAAGCGAGAGAGCAACAGCTATAAAGAAAGGTGTACGAGAGCTTGAGAACATAACTTAGTTTTGCCTGAATACTGAGTGTTTCGTTTACAAAGAGCAGGACTGACACAGAGTGAGGGAGAGAGAGCGAGATATGGGCAGAGGAGGTGAAGAGGTAGTGGCTGGAAGCTAGTGAAAGCTTGACAGAAAAAAGCTCAAGCATTGTTTACGATCCGCCTCACATTAGTTTTTCTCTAAATACCGAGTGGTTCAGTTCACAATGTGCGTTTCGCGAGCGTTCAAAGTACTCGTCTCGCATCCACAGGTGCCGGTGGCAGCGCTGCAGTTGCTCCGCTCTCGCGGCGCCGAGACTATCATCTGCCAGAGTGTGCCGCCCAGCCGCGATGAGATACTGGAGAAGGTGGGCGGTGTCGATGCCATTTTCTGGGCACACTATCAGCCGCTGAATGCGGCCATTCTCGATGCAGCCGGGCCGCAGCTGCGTGCCGTTAGCACCATGTCCTCGGGCATTGACTTTGCGGACGTGGAGGAATTCAAGCGTCGCCAGATTCCGTTGGGTCATACGCCGGGCGTGGTGAAGAATTCGGTGGCAGATCTGGCCATTGGCCTGATGATTGCAGCCGGTCGACATTTTCATGCGGGTCGCAGAGACATTGAGACGTGAGTAGCAGCTGTGTGTGAAAGCTTTGCACCGAGAGCTTTTGAGCTTTTCGAGGTCTGCCAACTTAACCTAAACATTTGAATAGAGATCGAGAGTGAACGTTATTATTATTAAATGTAGACAGACCTAGCTGATATTAAATATGAATACTAAAATAATTTTTACATCATTGTAAAAATTATTTTAGTATTTTATTTGGTTTTATTAAATTTGCTTTTTTTTTTATAATCCAATAATTCTATAATTCCATTCGCATTCCATCTCTTACAGCTCTCAGTGGCTAACGGAGCAAATTGATTGGCGTATGGGCGTGGAGATTCGTGATTCAGTTATTGGTTTCTTTGGCTTTGGCGGCATTAGCCAGGCCATAGCCAAGCGCTTGCAGTGCTGGGACGTGGCCAAGATAATCTATACGGCACGGAATCGGAAAGAGAACGATATAGACTTCAAGGCGGAGCACGTGCCCTTCGAGCGTCTGTTGAAGGAAAGCGATTTTCTGGTGGTTGCTGCACCACTCACCAACGAAACGCGTGAAAAGTTCAATGCCAAGGCCTTTGCTCAAATGAAACGCAGCGCAGTGTTTGTCAATGTGGCCAGAGGTGGTGAGTAAATATACATAAATGCTATAGTATAAATGTCGAATATGACATATATTTATATACGATATATATTTTATTGCAGGTCTGGTTAATCAGGTGGATTTGCATAAGGCTTTGAGCAGTGGACAAATCTTTGCTGCGGGTCTAGATGTAACCACGCCGGAGCCCTTGCCTGCAGACAGTCCCATTCTTAAGCTGCCAAATTGTGGTGCGTTTTACTTCAAATTTATTTAAATAAAACCTATCATAAGCCAATTTCTCTTGCAGTGGTTCTGCCCCACCTGGGCACGCAGACCATGAAGACAACCATCGAAATGAGTCTCCTGGCAGCGAATAATATTATAAATGCTATCGAGGATAAGCCCATGGTTAGCCCAGCTTATTGAACTGAATCGAATTGGGATATTAAAATTATGTAAGTGAAAGTGTTGAAATACAATTTGGGGATATTTGTAATTGTTAAATGTAAGAAATGCTGGAATCTGTGATTCCATTTGGTAAAACTTAGATAATCCAAAGACTTAAAGTAAATAAAAGCAACTCTGACAATTCAAGAAATTGATAGAATTGATAATTATTGAAAGCACCAAAAGGCCTTGATAGGATCTTAAATCTTTCACACGTAACTGGCATTAAAAGGCATTGGAACTCCTGAGAAATATACCAAAGTATTACATATTTTTATTGATCTTTTGCGTCACTTTCTAATCAATTTATTGTCCTTCAGCAATTAATGCAACAAAAAATGTTTATACGAGTTATAAAATCTTTGTTTTTCTTTTCTTTTTTTTGAGTTCATTATCTTTATTCACTAATATTACCGTCCTTGATTTGACTGAGATATAGTGCTTCCCACTCATCGCGCTGCAGGGCTTTCAGGTAGCGCTGTCGCTCCCGCAGCACGCGCTGCACGAGCTCCAAATCGGGCTGCTCCGCCTGATGTTTCAGTGCTATTTCGAGTGCCCGCTTCCAGTTGTGCATACGCAGGGCCAGCGCTACGGCCTGCTCATATTTGCGATTGTGCAGCAGTATGGTCTCCGCCTCGAGCAAGCGACCCAGCATCAGCGAGTTCTCGGCCATCTGCTCGGCGCTCGAGGGCGACAACGTCTTCAGGTACTGCAGATAGCTCACCTTGTCGATCTGGAGGGCAGCCGAGTAGGCCTCCTCGCTGAGCTGCAGCTGATGCTTGCGCGTGGCGACGGCGGCCAGGGTGGCCCACAGACTCGTGTGCTGCGCCAGCCGACAGATCCTCAGCGCCTGCTGCCACTGACCCTCCTGCAGAGTGCGATGCAACACCTCGCAGTAGATGTTCACGTTTACCGGCAGCAGAGCTCCAGCGCAGCGAAAGGTGATCACGGCATCCTCAAAACTATCGATGGCTACGTGTTTGCCAAACTCACTGAAAAGGACGAATCAGAAAGACTTCTAATCAATGGGAAGTTAAAAATGGAGCAATTCGAGAAGGCTTCAGTCAATGGAAATCTAGATCTAAGTACTTTCAGAAGCAAAAATGCTGAAGATACCTTAGGGCTTAGGCCAATCTATTGTATATGAGAAACTGTTTTAGTAAACCTCAGCAGTCCTTGATTTCCTGACCTACATCAAGTAGCTTGAGTCTTTCGAAGAGCATTCACATTAAATAGTATTTTGAAGCGTTAGCATAATACAAATTTTAAATTGTGATTTCCAAACTAAGAAAACTTCTTGACCAAGCTATAAGCGACCAATAGAAACATTTTGACAGTAAGTCTTTCCGGAAGTTTAAAGAGCATTAATTGACCATTAGAACTACAGATGGCGTTCAGAATACCAACTGATGTGGTTAGCAAGTTGACTAGGAGGAGAATAGCCTCATGCTTGAGCGTAGCGGCTTTGGTGTTTAGGGTATTGAACGTACGCTGTGTCCAGTGTGATGGTGGTCAGGGCGATGATAGTGGGATCGGCAGAGCCCTCGCCAGGACAGTACCAGATGCTGTAGCAGGAGTCGTGCACACCTACTAAGATGTTCGTCTCGCTGGCCCACCTGATGGCTGTCAGCTGGGTGCCGATCTTGTAGATCTCGTCAGAGCCATTGGCCGTGCGATCTGTCGAGGAGTTGCCGCTAATGTTTCGTGTCTCGCTGATGTACAGCTCTCGATTGGTATCAATGAAGGCGATGAACTGATCGTCCGGACTGCCGGCGCGACAGGCAGCGATCTCGGCCAGCTGCTGCTTGGCTCGCAGGGACTGCGGCTCATATTGCCGTGAGGCGCCCGGAATCAGATCGAAGAGATGCAGCAGCGAGGTCTCCGAATTGTCTCTGATGGCTAGCACATCGAGGCCCAGGGAAATGGAGCGCCAGTTGAGGAGCGGGAGCTGCGCCTGCGAGCCTGGATAGCGGGGATTGAGATGCAGACGGCCCGTGTAGGTGTACACCCATATCGAGGCGGCATCCAGCACCATGAAGTACCTGAAAGGGGCGGGGCAAGTTCAGAGAATGGCGATTGCAGTTCAACTTTGGCCACTCACTTCTTGCCCACCTCAATGACGCGCACATCGTTGCGGCCATCGATGATGATCGGGGTGTTGATGTACTTCTCGTTATAGATGTGTAGCTGATGGGTGGTGGCTACCACCAGATGGCCATAGCCGAGGGCAAAGTTGATGACCCGCTGCGGAAACTCCAGCACATCCTTGCTGCCATTGGCGATGTCCTGGAGCGCAATGCATTTGCGACCCGTGCTCGTTGCCTTCAGGTTGCGCGAAATGACCTGCTGCTCCACGGCGTAGCCGACAATCAGCTGCCCCGTGGCAGTGCCACAGGCCACCTGAGTGCCATCCGCCGACCAGGACAAGACGTAAAAGGAGCCCACACTCGGCGCCGTGAAGCGTGCACTGCTGTAGGACCACTGCAAGGCAAAGATGGTTCAGATTCAGGCGCGTTGCAAAGACTGCGTCGGCCGTGGCACTTACGCCCGTGCTGTGGCACAGCTTGAGCATGTTGAAGGTGCCCACCAGCAGGTACTCCTTCTCGGGATTGAAGGCCACGCACGTTATGGCATACTCCTCGGCCGCACTCGTATACAGACTGGCGCCCTGGGCATCCCAGATCTTGAAACGGAAATCCTCACCGCCAGAGGCTATGATGTTCGATTGCCCCGACCAGCTCAGAGACAGCACTAGACCGTCATGGGCCCGCCACTGAAATGGATAATCAAAGTAACGGATTTGACTTTCCTCTGAATGTGTTTTAGAGAACTGACATAACTGTATAAATTTTTAGTTCTTCACTGTATTTGGATTTAGTGAAAATTTTACTAATGGAACCGATGTGTATTAGCACTTTGATAGCTTAATAAATGTTAGGTTTGTATAAATGATTATATATATATAAACAAAAATTTAAAGTGTTGAGCCTCGCTATATAAAAGTCTCTTTCAGACAAGAATTATCGGGACTCAATAATATTCAATGTTCCATTACCCATACGGATTTCTAAGAAATATATCATTCTACACTCATTCTATTCGCTTTACTCTCAGATAGCTTATAAATAAATGTCATATAATAACCCTCCACAACTCACCCTTATCAGTTTACTATTGGCTGCCAGCGGCTTGATGGAGATGTGGCCACCCTGGCTGAACACAATGGCCGTTGAGGTGGGCGCCCAGCGGGCACAGCGGATCGGCTCGTCGCTCTGTATGACCGTGGAGCGCAGCATGCCGGATCGCGACCAGATCTTGATGACGCCATCCTCTGCGGCGGTCAAGAGGCCAGCGCCATCGGGACTCCAGCGACCCGAGCTAATTGCCGCCGTGTGGGCGGAAATGCTGCGCTCGACCCGCGCACTCTTGTTCAATATGATGAAGCGTCCGTCGTTGCTGCAAATGAGCAGCGTATCACTGCCCTTGCCGCCGCCACTGCTGCGGCCACCCAACAGCAGCCAGTGCATATCCGTGGGTATAAAGTCATCCGGCAGCTTCGCCACCTCCACGGTATCGCGACTCACATCGTTCCACTTGTAAATCTGACGATCATCGCTGTTGGGATTTGAAGTGGATAACTCTGAGATGCTTATCAAACATTTCATAAATTATCTCTGATATTTCTACCGACCTGACAAAGTAGATCTCCTCGTTACTGCTCCAGTCCACACAGCTCAGGGGATAATTATTTAATGGTTTATTCCGCTCTTGTGGATTTTCCGCTATTTTAGCTGAATTTCTTTTGCAAACGCGTGTCTTTAGTTTCATTTTTCTGTTTTTGTGTTGTTTAGCTTTTCGCTTCTTCCGCAGAAAATTACATATTTTGTTTTGCTTGTGTTTGTTGCCATGGTAATAATTTTTTACCGGTCGTTATTGTGGTTCAAGCTGTAAGGTTTGTCAGGGCTGCAAATGATAGGCATTTAGAGGTTTGTGCATTGGCTAAGCAAATGGTTTGTAAATTGACTAGCCTTTTGATTGTGAGACTTTGACGGTATAAAGTAAAATACATAGAGGTAGGTGTTCTTGGCAGTACAGAGCCAATATTTATGTACTATTCTTCTCTCCTTTCTTTGTGAAGGAGACTAACTTATATCGCTCAATAAAGAAGGAGCAATTTGATCAGTACCAAGTTCTTTGTAGACATGTATCCCCATGCCTAGAGTTTCTGCTAAGATTACTGAATTCTGAGCTGAAAATTTCATTATTTTGAAATATTCTTTGTTAGACAGAGAAGCAATTAAACAATAGGCTTATGATTGTAGATTGCAATCAGAAGAAGAAGAAGAAGTTACAGTTTTATCCAGTGGGATAACAGCTTGGAAATACAGTAGCTAAAACGAGCTATCTTTTCGTACTTTCTGCTGTTACCTCATCTAGCTATGTAAAAATAAAATTTCTGATGCTCGTAACTGATCTACTTTATGGACATACTTAATGTTGCATATTAAGAACCGAGAATAAACATGTTTAGCAATTATATTACATTAAGTATAGTCGCCGCTTTGTGACATCATTTTAAAGATTTTCATCAAACCTTTTTAATTTCTTAATTATTCTAATTGTCTCTGTGTCTTTTAATAAGCTGCACATCCGCTGTGGTTGGTTTTACTTTTGATAGATAACTCAAATTACAGCGCGGCTCGAATGGCTCAGCTGAGATTTGAGTCGAGCTATAAACTCAATTGCCCTATAATTAAGTAAGGTTTATTATTTACACGAACTAGCGTAACAAGCCTCAACGTTAATAGCCCTCAAATGGGAGTGCCGCCTGTCATTGAAAAATTGTCATAGAGGAATTTTCACAGAGCTGGAAATGAAATGGAAAAGATGTGCAAAGAAACGAGCAGGCTTAAAGACTCTTTTTAGCCTAAGCTGAGCGCATGAGCTGCCCTTTTGATATGGTAATTAAGCATAGTTCATTTAATTGGCTCTACCAAATGGGCAACCGTTCAACATAAAACGACATCAAAAGCCAAGAATATTGTTATCCGCGTGGAGTTCGTAGAACCGCTAAGCATATAAATAATAGTCAGACTATAATTATTTTCTAATTTATAGACGGCTGACAGCTATTGGAATAAGGACAACTAACGACGGCTCGTTGTCCCGCTAAGCACCTTACGCATAGCCCCCATAGCCCACCACAATTCCCGATTTCCAATAGATATCGCTCTATGACCATCTAAGAACACCGTTTCTTTGAATAATTTTGTCTTGTCACGTCTGGGCGTATATTTGAGGTGATTTGAGTTGTGTTCACTGAACCCTCGGGCTAATTTGATGGATTCTAGGTACAAACGAATTTCTGTTGTGGTTTGCTTTTCTGTTTTCTGTCTTTGGTATAGCGCATTTACCTTGCGGCGGTATTTGGTCAGGTTAGTGGGTGTATAATAGCTATTTTGTTGTCCATTGAACTGAAGTAGACGAAAAGCAACAAAAATTGCTTCTTATATATTCATGCACATGATTTATATTTACTTTCTCTATATATAAATACATATAAGAATCTAAATATAAAAGGTATATTATAGCTCTTTTATATTTATGATATGTATTTATCTATACACAATAAATATATACAAATATACACATGTTTTTAAATTTGTTTATGTTGTTTTCAAAATTCTGAAAAAACTCGCAAAATATTTGAAAATTCTTGCAAAAATTGTTTATGTGGAAGAGTTTGTTTTGCCATAAATTATGTTTATTTGCAGGCATATTTTTAAAAATCTTTTCTTTATTGTTGCTCATTTTCATTGCTAGCATAATCCAGATGGCACGTGCGGGGCTGCCTTTTACTATAGCTATAGCTTAATGGATTTAATGTCGAGCTGTGGATATTAAGCAGCCTCATATAACGCATAAGTCAACGTACTCCAAGTCACGAACAACTAGTTAAAGTACTCTCAGCACATAAAGTTCCCGTTGCAAGAACATAAACGAGCAAAAACAATAAAAGACAGACCTCAAATGCCATAGAAAACGCATAAAATATTTGCAACAAATTGAAGCAGAGATTGCTCTAGGTGGCATCCTCTCCAGCGCGCGGCTGCGAAGACTCCAAGTCCACGCTTCAAAGTGCCAACGTTGCATTTCCTTATCAAAATCCGCGCTTGATTAGATGGAGTCGAGGACGGACGCCAGTTTGCAATTCAATTGCAACTTGGCGACAGACTGACAAACCGACAAACTGCCGAAGCAACAAAAGGCGAGCAGGCGACAAGCGGGGAGACTGCGGCTGTCATTAAGCGTCAATGGTGCAAGAAAACGCAATGGCTAAGCGCACAGTGGGACGGACAATGGGAAAAGTGAGTAGACTAATTTGCAGGGAAAAGGGAATCGAAATAGATGAGTATAACCGTTTTTATGCATCCGTATGCAGATACAGAAATAGTTTATTTTGGATTAGATACTAGTAAATTTTATAGAATGATAAGTTTATTTATATATTTATTTCTTTTATATATTTATTTCTGTTAACAGTTAACCTAACAATCCTTTTTTGTCAAACAATAAATAGAATACATTTTAAAACATATTTAAAAGCGAAGATTATTGTTTGTTTGTTGCCCACTGTGCGGCATTTGAAACTGCAAGTGTTGACTTTTGTGGTGGCAGCCATTAGAAGTGCGAGCCATAGACGAGTGCTTAACCAGCTCCCAGCCCGAACCCATATAAATAACGAACTCCAATATAAAATCTAGCGACACTTCAACTGCTCTCACTGCGTAGTTGCCTCTGTGTGCCCTCTCGCTCACACTCGCTCGCACTCGCACTCGCACGCACACACACGCAAGTTAACTGCGCTTTCAATGCTGCCGTTCAATCTGCGTGCAGTCCGATTGAAACGAAGCTCATTGAACGTGACGCCCTGTCTTTTTCCCACTCATATTCGAGCGTGCATCGAGCTCGTTCGTTTTGTTATTGGTTCGGTTTGCCCGTTGCCCGTTGGCTTCTGTTGCCTGCGACTTGTGGCGGTTTTTCGTATTCAGTTTCGATTCAGTTCGCTTTCAGTTTGTCAACGCGTCGCATGCGTTCGTCGTGCTCTGGCTATATACATATGTTCGGAATTTTTTGAAGTCTAACGAAATAATTTGCATACGAAAGCAGTGAATTAAGTGAATATCTGAATATCTATCTGTGTGTGTGTGCGTGTGACAAACATATTTATATAAAAAGCTAGAAGAAAATATTCTGAAACAGCTCAAATAAGACACCCTCAACAAGTTGTTAACCCCTCTATGGTCATGTCGCCCTATGCATCCTGCGTTCTCCTCCTGGGGTTGCTCTCCCTCGCACTGAGCCTGAGTACAGGTGGGTGGTGTTTACACTCTCTGCGTGCATTTGCATGGCTGTGCCAGCTAATTAAGTGTATTTGGCGCGTCAAGTGGCTCGAGTTTAGTTGGGTTCGCTGAACCAAAAAGAAATATGAAAAGCAGTCACCCAGCATCGCGAAGCATCATTAAGTTAAAGAAAAAACTATTACAACAACTCCTACTATTAGTTTTCCTTGATAAATTGAGCATTCGTTTCGCATACTTTAAATGTGACCCTCATTAATGAGCTCTATTATCTAGCGATAATCAATCAATTTCCAGTTTGACCTCAATTGATAAGCTGTCGGGCATTATCAATGCTATTGTTAAGATGCACTCATCTCATACAGCACTCAGCCTCCATAATGAGTGTCGTCACTGGGGCGTATACTTAACATTGCCTCAAGTGCGTGCAGCAGATTATTGCATGATTTATTTATATACGATGCTTATGCACTTGTCGGTTATTCTATTTATTTATACATTCAACACTGACAGCCTGCTGCCAGCTGACTGCGGCCTGTGTGGAAAAATGTTTTCACAACCTTAACAAAAATTAAAGAAATTCTCTTCACGACATAAATAGAGCGTATTAAATGAGGCTAACTGTAGATATATATAAATAAATACGAATATACAAATATGTATGTGTATGTGTGTATTCCGTGAGCTGTGCCATTTTCTAGACTTTCAAGAATTAAGAGTGCCCCATTTTCCGCACTGCAATAGAAAACTAGGCAGCTCAATTGATTAAAGTACACAACAAATGGCTGAATTTAATTGAATTGAAGCTGTAACAGAACTATCTAAATGAATTGTCGCACTCAAATTGAGCAACAACAAATGTTATAAGGGCGAGCCAATTCTATTTTTGTACAATTTTTATTGCCTTAATAAAGAGGGCTAAGACGTTGAGGGAAATGAAAACTGTAATTCTGAAGTGAATAAATAAACTTAAAATAAATTAATATCTGGAAATTTAAGTGTGGTGTCAGGTTACAATCTATTTGATTTTCGATAAATTAGATATAATTAATATATATACATATATATTATGTAATTCTAATAAACTATTTTTCTTTTACAATATGGTATTTAATTTATTAAATATTTATACTTCATTTATACTTTATTATATTAAATAAGTATTGTCATTTATAGGTAAAGGCAACTGCAGCTTTAAGGGTTTTGTAAATTGAATTTGAGCCTTGTTTTTAAATAAGTGATAAAAACTCTAAATTTTTTATTTATTTTTATAGAATATTTATGCTCTTATCATTTCAATTTAAACTGAAAGTATGCCCATAAATTAAGAATCAATTGATATAAATTGACTAGCCAAAGATCCAAATAATTCGAGCCAATTCTCCATCAATAACTTTCCTCTTTCAGTCAAAAGAATGCAGTACAATAAATTGCTTTTCACTGAACTGATTTCTCGCTTCGTTTCTCTTTAGTCAATTATGTTTTTCAAAGCTTTATTCAAATGAATCATATAAAATCAGTATTCCAGCTTCTAGCCTGTTTTTCAGAATTACTGCGCAGTTTTCTTGGGCTATGATAGCGGCCAGTAAGCATTTTTTGTCGTGTAACAATATTGTATTAAAACTTTATTTCTATGGCCTCTTTTGGGCTTAGTTTAGGTCTTGGGCCTGCCCACACTTACTTTTCGTAGCTTGTAACTTCACGATGTCGTCATACCTCCAATGTGTGTGGCATTTTGTTGTTGTTAGTTAAATGGGCGTGGGCTTCTGTTTCTGGACGCATTGTCAGTCAACTTTGTCTTAGTTGTGTCCACTCACAACTTTGGTCGGCGCACGCACCTCAATAAAACTGGGGACCCTGACAGTTTTAGTCTGGCACACATTCCATTTGCGACCTTGTTTTCTTTTTCTTTTCAAGTTGTTTTTACACATTGTTTACATTTCGTTCCGAAATTTCGCAGGCCAGAAAACTAGAAAACGAAAATAGTTTCAGTTCGAATTCCCATAAAAATCTCAGTTAAAGCCATTCGATTCTGTCAGCAACATTTGCATTCTGATGATCTCAAGTGCCAGCCAAGTTTGAGTTAAGAATCTTTATATAATTATCATATGCATATACATACATAAATATTAATTAGATGATGAATGCGCATGTGCTTAAGCAGTAGTTCCATAATTAAGGCAATTCAGTGAGTGAGCGAAACAATTTGTCATTTGACTTGCATGTCAGGGCATTGGGGCTTATTGCGATTTGCTTGAGATACAATCTGGGCAATCATTATAATGCGAACCAACCCTGAAATCCTTAAAACTAAAACACACCCAAAAGACCCGGAGCATGTAAAAATGTCATCATTTTAATGTGCGACGTGTAAGCCATTAAATAATTTTCTAGCATTGCAATGGAATTTTTTTTATGTATACCCTGGAATTTAAATGAATGAATGAAAGAGCATGTTAAATAAGTGCAGACAGTGGAATATTTACAATATATATTTTTTTTAAGTTGTTAAAAATTAATTGAAACATATATATTTTCTGCACACTATGGAAAAAATAAATTAAAAAAAGAATAAAATTAAAAAAATACTTTTAAAAATGACAAATAAATAATATATATAATTACAATTTCTTAAATCATCAACTAGTTTTAAATACTGGCATGAGAAATTAAAATTTTAGTATTTGTCAATGAAAATATTTTATTTTTGGCAATATTTTATTTATGCATATGTTATATATTTTAATTATCCATATATATATTTATTCAGTAATCGTGGGTATAACATTTGAGTATAATTTTTATATCTCCAAAGTATTTCGTTTTAGATTTACAGTGAAGCGGCTGCGCACTTTTTGGGTGTGAATAACAACATATAAAGTATATATATATATTTGAAATACGATACATATACATATATATGATAATCTTTTGCATTTCGATGCCAGCTGAAAGCCTGTAAATATTTACAGTTCCAGCTTATTTCCATATAATGCAGGTCTAATCATACAAGCATTCGAAACAATTTTGAAAACGTTCGACAAGTTGTCGCAATTGTCGTTTGTAAATTTCAGTTGAACGAACTTTGATTGCATGTCAGTCAATGCAGAGCCTCCCCCCTTCCTTAAGCTCCCCTTTAACCACCCTTTTGGGCCACCCTCTCGACTGACTTATGTGAGTCTCTTAGCTAGCGCCCCCACCCATTATATCTGGCGTTTAGGTCGACACTCGTAAGTTGTCGATTTTATGGCAAAGATATGGAACAGCATGTCAGCGACTGTGACTGGCTTTTTTTTGTCAATCTCTCCTTCCCTCCGTTCCTCTCTTTTGGGCAGAGTTGCCAGATTGCCGGGTAATCAACACATTTCTTACAGTTTTTAAGCGCCAAAAACTTCCAGCTCTCACTCTCAGACATAACGCGAAGTAAATTTCTATTGAAGTAAGTCGAGCTAATGCAAAAATTGCATGCGAACATTGCCATGTGAGCAGTGTGTATGCATGCGTGTGTGTGCATGGGAAAGTCACAGGCCCAACCAAGTTTTAGTTTATTGTTGCCAACTTTTGCTTAGGCCATTGCCTACCAGAAGTCGTAGATATAACGTTACTGTGCCTCAAAGTGCATTCAACTTGGCTAATAACATAGCCGCGCCCCATTTTTATGTGCTCGCTCTCAAAAGTTTTGCAAACTTGGAGTGAAAAGCCAAGAAAATTGCTTGAAAATGTATTTATCTATATGTGTATATCTAAATTATGTATGTATGTATGTATACGTAGTTTAATTGAAAGCTTGTTAACGAAATAAGGGGTTTCAAATAATTAACTGCATTTATTATTTATTTTATAAATAATAAATGTGTTAGTCTTGGCTATTCTATCATCTATATAGATATTAGAAGTGGAGCGTTGCTTATAGATATTTACAAATTTATTTGAGAAGTCTAATTGGATAATTTCTCTACAATGATCAACATAGTTTCACCCAGAAATTATTTGCTGTTAGGGTCTCTATTTCATGAGGAATTGTGCCCACATTTCAATTTTCGTTTTGTAAAAGGAAAATTACAATTTAAGCTTTTACTTTCCTAGCGTATTTTGTATATCGAGCAGCAACTACTTACGCACACAACGCACACACACACACAATCATGCTTATTAGCTTGTGTGTAACCATTTTTGGGTCGCTGTTTGGAACTGCCAAAACATTTGGCATAAACGCGCGCACAATATCAATTTTCATGTTGCATACAATTACAGTCATTACCATTAGTAAACTGCCACCGCAACTGCGCGCACAGTGCTACACGGCTATAAACAATTTGGCCAACGATCTGACAATTCAACTGTCAATTAATTTCAATATATTGTAAATGATAATAATTTCCAAGCAATACCAAATGAAGTTCGATTTTATTTCGAATGCGCTGCAATTTCTGCCTTATTCAAAATACACGCAAAAATTGTAATGTTTATGTTCGTTGTTTATGGCCAAAGCGTAGTCAACTGAAAAAAAAGCAAACACGTTTGCCAGGCACAGTTTGGCCTGGTCTAAAGCACCAGCTGCCCGGTCGCCCTGTCGCCCGACTGTCCCGACTTGGTCATTTGCTGTTTATCTAAGCTTTCATTTAAACGCACCTCAAAGTGTTGGTTAAGTGCATTTAACCTGAACGTTAACGTTTGACGTTTAAATTGGCAAAGCACAAACGAGTTTCACGCACAATATATCTATATATTTATATATACGTACATATATTCATTTTTATATATGTATATTGTTGTCATCAACATCCGCTGCTCTCGCTCCGTGCTCCACTCTCCAGAGAAACTTCAATGCAATTTTAAGAACAGCAGCCGCTTTTCTGGCAGCAAATAAAATGTTTAATAATTATGTACACGCTCTTTGGCCAAATCGTGCGCATAAACAACGCCAACAGCCGAAAGTTTTGACACTTTTATAAGGCAGTTTTCCCATCGACTGTCCCATAAATAACTCAGCTAAAAGGCTCCTGTGTCTAATTAATTTCAGTTAGCCACATTTTTCAAAAGCCACCGCCAGCGGGCCAGCGGGCTAACGGGGCAGCCAACAAATCGCAGCGGGCATCTCTGCCATTGCCCATTATTTATGCAGTTTGGCTATCAAAATCATCGCCTGATTGCAATTTAGAGCGAAAACTACTCACTTAGTTTATGATTAAACTCTGCCAAATATCGTATATATACACATAAAGATGGTTGATCGATGTAGATATCGAGTGTATTAAGGATTTTCATTTGGCTACTGTTACGAAAATCGAATACAAATTAGTTTAAATTACTCAAATATCTAGAGGGCGTATTTACATATATATTACTCTACCTAAATGGCATTCCGAATTCTCTTACGTTCTGTAATAAGTATAGATAACATATAATTGCGCCTTAGCTTTGCTACGTGACTTGCCTGGCATTTATATGTTTTGCATTACAGCTGGCCATGAAATATTACAAAAGGGTGCAAGCTCTTAATTTGCTTTTAAATTCATTATTATATCATCCATACATATGGAGTGCAGCTATTTTATAAACTTATGCAAAATGTATTTATATATATTTCTGTCTGATTTGTGTATTTTGGCAGAGTCTAATTCGATTTAGGCAAGTGCAAGTATATGGTATCTAGGCTTATAATATAGCCACAAGTTAATAATTAGCAACTATATTTTCTATATAATAATTATATATAGAATAATTATATAATATATTTTAATATAATAATAATAATTTAATAAAAATTTTTAATACAAATTAAATATATTTAAACTTAAGTTAAAATTACTCCAAAATTCAAATTGACATATAAAATGCTCGATTGATAATAAATCATATATATTTTAATTTAAGTTTCCAATTTAAGTTTCCATAGCCAATATTTTCGTTAGTTTGATGTTAAATGATATTATCAATAGGTTTATTTAAAATCTAAAACTTACAAGCCAATTATTCCCATTATACTTGCAGCCTCTGGTGTCCTACGTTGTTGGCGCTGCTCCACAGACGTGTCCAATGGCGAGTTCTGCAACGATCCCTTTCAGTCGGAGAGCATCTCGGAGCAGCAGCGCTACTGGAGCTATGTGAATTGCACCTATTCAGTGGGCGTGAAATCGGTGAATGCGCGACCCGTCTGCAAGAAACTTGTGCAGGAAGGTAAGCCACAAAACACAAAACCACTAAGCCACTAAACCACCACAGCCACGAAACGCGCACAGATCAGCAGGGACCAGAGATAGGTAATTTTTATGGTCTGCCCGTTGGACTGTCAATGGGCATTGTTGTTGGGTGAGTGAGTGGGGCGACCCACCGGTGGCTCGCACTCGTGTCGCTGCCGCCTGTTGTTGCCTGCCACAGAGCGTCAAACAAGATTGAGATTTATTGGCCTGACAGAGCAGAGCCGGCAAGTGCAGCATACAAATCCACAGAGGCAGCCGCAGCCGAGACAATTGCTCGATCGCGTATGCTCCAGCTGCATGCGGCCAGCTGTTGCTGGGCGTCGACGCCGCTAGGCGTTGAGAGGCGGGTCGAGGTGGGGCGTGGCAAGCGCAACTGAACAAGTGGCTGCGACACTTGGGCCAAGTCGGGCCATGCCAGTTGCATGAGTCGCTAATTTACGGCAAATTTATGTGGCCAGAGAGAGGGAGAGAGAGAGAGAGGGGAGGGAAGGGAGCGAGATGGAGGCATGCAGAGCAAACAAACGCCAACACACGCGGCGTATGAGTGATATTCGTGTTGCAGTCGTCGATCTTTGGCGGCGGCCGCAACACAGCGCACATTTCGCTTTTATTTTGTTTGTATTTTTTATTGTTCAGCCAGCGGCGAGTGCAAATTGTGCTGCTTGTTGGCATTTGCATTTGACAAGCAACAGAGAAACAACAATAACAACAACAAACGCCAAATGAATTTGAATTTTTCCACGCTGCTCAATTTGCCAAACGTTGCGTATCGCTGCAGTTTTATCTAACTTTGATATTTCTGAATAGGTTTTGATTTTTTATTGTCCACGCGAGCAACAACAGCAGCAGCAGAAGAGTCGACAGTGTTGCATTTTCATTTCCGTTTTTATGGTTGTCTGTTAAGTGGGCCAAGTGCCAAGAGTGAAAAATACAAATTTTTAATATATTCTTTTTATGAGTTAAACAGAGCTTTTTGCAGTTGATATCCATTTGCGGCTCATAAAAAAATTATTTTGGTATTCATAAAAATTGTGATTTAAATTGGTTTACAAATAAATTCGTTCAGCTTAAAATGTTTTTATAGCAAACGGATTTATTTTATTGGCATTGGCATTTGATTACTACGATAATTGTCAGCTATAAAGTCTGAAATCGAGAAACAAATACAAATATATTTGTGGATGCAGAAATAGACAAATATATAGCGCGAATAACAATATGAACGTTACATTGATTGCCAAATCTTAATTATTCTTGCAATGTATAATATAATATATTTTATTATTTAATAATGCAGTGATTTGTATCCTCAATTATGGTTTGATATCATTATAAACATAATGTCGCTTATATTAGAATTGGAAAATAAAAGGTTTCATCTTGTTTCATATTAAAAAAAAAAAAATATTAAATGAGTAAATTATTAAATAAATAAAAAATAAAATAAAATATAAATAATATAAAAAAATTACTTAAAATATAAATATATTATATTTTATAAATTACTTAAAATATAAATATAAATATTGATTAATTATATTAAACATCATATAATATTGAGCAGATAAGCTGCTCTACCTGTGCTCGCTAGTCCGACGTTCTATTCCTGTGTTTGTTCTTCTTAGATGCTCACTTTCGCTTTGACTTTGTATTGGTAACTCTGCTCATGAAGGCGGCACAAGATTAATTGGTCTATTTTTTAATTTACGCAAAAAGAACATACATATTTATTTTTATACATCCATAAAGTCTTATACAAATCCTACTTTTGCTTACGCCTTTCATGATTCAGCTTTGTATCACTATATATATCAGTTGAATTTTCACATTTCCTATAGTCACACTTCAGTTCCTCACACTTCAGCCTCACTTCAGTTCACTTGGCCCTCAACTTGAATTGTCTGTAATCGAATTATAATTCACTAATTGAAAAAGTGCAAACAAACTGTTGCACATAAATAATCTTATCGCTTGGCATATGATCAAGTGCCTGGCTTGGAGCGGGCCAAATTTCTTATTGCCAATTAATGAACACCATTAAATTTTTGCAATCAGGCGTCTACAAATTGGCGCTGCAAATATTTGCAAAGATTTGCGGCTGGCAATTAAAATTGCAAACGGCAAATCTCAACCCAAGACGCAGCTTAAGGCGAGTACATAATATACGAAATAAACTAAGCTGCAACAACAAGAAAACAAACAAACGAAAAAAAAAACATAGATACATATAACATATATATCTGTATATATATATATATAAATTAATTAAGTTGTTGCACAGCGTGAAGCGCTCAATTACGGCAATGAGCAGGGAGTCGAGAGCCAGAGGCAGATGCTGAGATAGAGACTGGGGCAGAGGTAGAGGCAGAGGCAGAGACTGTGGCTGAGGCAGAATGTTAGTCTGAGAAAAATGCAATTAGGCATTTGCTGTTGCTGTAGTAGCAATAGTTGTAGTTGTTGTTGTTGTTGCTGTTGCTGTTGCTGCTGCTGGCCAATTTATATGCCGTTAAATTAATTGCTTATGAAGTTTGAGCCGACGACTGGCTGAGCTTTTGGCAAATGTCAAATTAAAAATGTATTCCATAATTCCATAAAACTAACAGCCAAGCCAAGCAATTAGCTATTAGCTTGACTATGTCTGTCTGTATGTGTATGTGTGTGTGTGTGAGTGTGCGTTGCATTTTAGTTGTCACTGTGCGTCACTGTGTAAATATTTTGCAACTTGTTGCATTTTGGCTGGTCTCGACCAAAAAGTTGTCTTTGTGCTTTTGCCTATTTTTGGCCAATTGCGTTGCGTTGGCTCTTTGGATGTTGTTACTGTGAAAAATGTTGCCAACACACACGCAGACGCACAGACACTCATTGCGATCAATAAATAATTAAATTAATTAAAATTTAAATTTATGACACAATGCTGCATTTCCAACTCGGGTTTCAAGCTCGCGCACGCGGCGTATGCGCGATTTGGTTTCTGTTTCCTTAGCGCTCGCAAATTTTCCATTTTCTTTGGTCGCTGCAGCTGGCAACTGCATTCTGTGCGCCTTGTTTGATGCCGCGGCCGTGATAAGGCGACAATTGTCAACAATTTTATTAGAGACTTGTACACGCTCTCTCTCTCTCTCTCTCTCTCTCTCTCTCTCTCGCTCTCGTTCTTTCACTCACGCACAGTCAGCTGGTGTGTGCTGTCTCGCTCGCACTACCAGCACTGCTGCTTCTTGCAGCCAATCACAAAAATGGTCAACGCGCACCTTTTTGAGTCGCTTTTAAAGTTTTATTTCATTTTATTGCGATTTATTTTAGTTGATTTTGTTTTATATCTTTGCTTGATATTTGTTGTTGTTATTGTTTTTGTTGTGTTCTGTTTGCGAAATACGCGCACACACACTCACGCATTGGGAAACGCAATTTGTTGTGCATTTTTTCTGGTTTTCATTTGCCGTTTCGCTGATTGCAAATTGTCTCGCTTTGCCGAGTCTCGCGTTCATTTTGGCAGTGTATGCTGCGGCCAGCTCTAGACATAGTTAGAGGCCTCATTTTCTGTTGGCGTTTTTGCTGGCCCGCCTGAGCCTAGCTTAGCCTGGCCTAGGTTGGACTTAGCCTGGCCAAGTCGAGCCAAGTCGATTGCGCTCAGGTTGCATGCGTTTTGCACAGTGCAAGCCTTGAACCCATTCGGGCTAGTGGTCTCTTTGCCGTTAAGCCAGATCCAGCTGGCGATATTTAATATAATGTCTTATCTTTGATCTTGCTTTACTTATAGAGCTCTCACATTGACAGCAATCATTTATTTCGAAGCTTCCTAGCTAGTATGCCTCTGCTTGTAGTCAGCCAAAGGCTACGTTTCTTTAAGCTCAGCTGAAAAGTTGTTTTTATATTTATTAGTAAAAATAATTGGAAAAATTCATTATCTTAATGTGTTTTAAATTCTAAATTAAATTAATTAAATACCTATTCAAGTAATAGCTACATAAATAATATTGAATTTTAACTTTAAATTAAATAAATATCTCTCGAAGTAATATACACAAATCAAATGACAAATCTTACTGAATATTTGAACAGTTAAATATTATCGATAGAATTATCTGCTGAAATTTTTTTTTTTTTTTTTTTAATTTTCTATATTAAAATAAACATTAAATTGTTGTCAAATTGGTTAACTTATTTGGTCACTAAATTATTATTAGTACTAGCAATTAAACAACTTTCAGCTGAACTGCTGAAACCAAATCTGTTTACCTTAAGCGAACATTTATATTTATTCATTTGCTTGGAAATTGTTGGATTTTTATTTTTGCTTGCTATATAATGTGTAGAGAATAAAAAAAAAACCTATGGCTTATTGCATCAGCTGCACTTACCTCACGGCTCGACTATTTGGCAGGAAGCCATTAGCCAGCGGCAGTTGATCGACGATTTGGACGACATTTGAAATGACATTTTTGAGATAAGTCGAACCGAAGCGAAGCCCACGCCAAGGCAGCGTGCCACATAAATTACATTCAGTTTTCTCTCAGTGTACATATCTGCAGATATAAATATACAAGCATATGAATATATTAATACAGAAAATGTTGTCGAGCGAATATTTAAAGTTGATTATGGCATTCGTTTCATTGCAGTCTACGGCAAGCGGGTAATCTCTCGCTCCTGCTTCTACGAGGATGTGGATGATCCGGCAGACAAATGCGCCATGGACACGACCTCATCCTACATCAAGACCATTTACTGCCGCACTTGCACCACGGACGGCTGCAACTCGGCTGGCGGCCTGTCGGGCCTGGTGGGACTGCTGGTGTTGCCGCTGCTCGCCGCGCTGCGGCAGCTATGCAAATGAGCCTATGGCCGGGAAGAGTGAAATGATGTGGGAGGAGACTGCACTTAATTGCATGATGAGAATGAAGCAAAAATGAATTTTAATCTTACAGATTCCTTTAAGCAGACAGTACACAAAAACACATCAAACAGCAAAGATTTTCAAAAATTTCATTTAACACTCTTAATGCAAATGGCACAAACACTCAGCACCTAATAGCTGGCAGTCACACTTCGTTATATATATATCATAAAATTACCATTTACACAGACGAAACAAATTCAAATATAAATTCGTAACTATATAATTGTTATGTAGCTGTAGAGCATTCAAAGGTTTCCACTTGGCTCGATCTGAAGCAATCAGTAAATTTGTAGTCAAAAATTCATATATTCTATGTTTTGCACGCCAATTGGTTCACTTAACTGATTCACACACTCACACACACACACTTGCACATACTCACACACACACACATTCATATACTCTTATAGACCTTTGTAATATTGTATTACTTATTGTAATTGTAATTGAAGCACTTTTTTTATGGTGTCTTATAAATAAATTGATTAGACGGTACAAAATATATCAAGAGTTTTATTTGGACATGGATATAATAAATTTGTTGGTGCAGCTGCAAACGCAAAGAGCTTTGAATTGTGATTAGTTTTTTTTTTTTCAATAAATTATTTTCTGCATCAAATAAATTTATGAAATGAATTTCTTTGCTAATGTGTCGGACTAACTAGTATTTACTCCATTTGAATATAATAAAAACCAATATAAATTTTTAGCTTTGTTGTAAATAATTCATAATAATTATTTGAAAGTTTATTATATTATTTTTTGTATTATAATATATGTCTGAAAATTGCATATATTCATTATTATTATTTTTATTTACATATCTAATTTTTGTGTATTGTTAATCATTTTATATTATTTTTTATTTATAAATTTATTTAATATATTTATTATTTATTTTTTTATTTTAAATTTTATTTACATAAAAAATTATGTACAAAATTTTATTGTACGTACTGTTCAAATATGTATATCTTAAATTTGTATATAAATAGTAATTTTTGTTACTTACAAAAAATAAATACATTTTTAATGAAATTAATATTCAATAAAAGCATTTGGATTCCATTGAACCCGCATTAGTCTAATGCAAGTCTTTCACCTACAATATCTTATGTAATTTAATTTAGCCACTGCAAAATATTTCATGTTGCATTTTTGCGTTCAAGTTCAAGTGCCTTGCCTAGTTTGTATAATCTTAAATTATTTAATTTTCAGAGGCGAATCAAGAGTAATTGTCTCACATCATTGCGCTTGACATTGTGCAAGGCACAAAAGATAAAAGATATAGCCTAACAGAATGGAACGAACTGAGCTGCTCTTGCTCCGATGCGTCATTCAATCCGATTCAGCAGCAGCAGCAGAACGGAAATGAGTTCTGTTCAGTTCTCATTCGACTGCCCACATTGAAGACTAATTGTTCGAGCTAATTGACAACCACGCAATAATCTCGCTGACATTTGACCCAAGCCAATTGAGTTTCGGATTTGTGTGAAACATCTTTATGGGTTTAGGCTTACTGTGATTATCATTATCTGATGTTTCTATTGAATTAGCCGAAAGCATTGTGCCTAAGAGCTGGCAAAGAATAAAAAAAAAATGTTGTATTATTTAGCGATTAAAAGTAATATACAAATGTTATTTATAATTTTAGATTTTTAATCTCAAGTACCTTACAATTATTTTATTTAAGGAATTAAATTAATTAATTATTTTAATAATAATTGTATTTGCTTTATGCATTTTCAGCATATACAAATATTAAAGTTAAGTTAATTGATTAAAGTACATCAAATTCTATGGAGACTCAACGCTTAAAATGAGAAATGAGAAGCATCGCAATATTTGTTTAAAATCTTAAATAAAAATCTACTGGATATTGAAAACGAAACTAGTTTAACATGTAGCTTTTTGGCTAAATCGACAAGTTGTAGTTACTTAAAGTCTCAGTAGTATAGGATAATAATGTAAGAAATCGAAAATTGTTGCCATGAAAAATGTTTTTTCATTTTGTTTTTTGGCTTACGGAGTATCAATTCTTATAATTTTTGGGTTCCTTCACAGGCCTGTAACTTAATATAAAACTTCATAAACAACTCCATTCACATTTGCATAGCGCCAAGATATGCCATTTACAGACAGATGACAGTTACAGGGTATAAATGAACAAAAAATCCAAATTAATGGGTGGCAACTAAAAACGTTTTGGCCATTTAAGCTTGTTGAGCGGCTAAGATTTGTTTTTCTTTTTAAATAAATGCAATGTTTGTGCGTATGTTGCTTTTTGTTTTTTTTTTTCTGTTTTGTTTTTAGCTTTAGTTTTTTATGACGTGTCTAGCGAAAATGTCGTACAGTTTATGCAATAAAACTGGCCATTTATCATTGAGGGGGCATGGGTAAATATTGTAAATCGACATTGTTCAACGTTTCAGCTGGTTGCAAATGTTACGCATACGCCCCAATGGCCCCAGGCTGGCTGTCACTGGTATCCACGATCGGCCGGCTGGCTAGCTGGCCGGTTGGCCGGTTGGCCGGTTCTCTATAAGCCTCAAGCCTAGAAGTCCAAACCTGACGCCGTGCTTAAGTTTATGATGTGATTTGACTTTTTATTGCCTCGGCTTAAGCTTCAACTTAACCTCCTAATCTGTTGCAAACATTATGTTTTGAATTTAACGCTGTTGTTGGCTCGGCCCGGCCCGGCTTGGCGCGGCCCGGCTTGGCTTGGTCCGCCAATCAACTCCAAGTGCGGCGATGGCGTCGCTCGCAATCGACTGCTCATTTGGCGTGTGCGTGCAACGCAGCGCGAGTCGCATTTTTCACGCTTTGTCAAGCGCTTTTTGGGTGCAGGAGGAGTCGCCAACTGTCGTCTAATGCCGCAGATTAATGTCAAGATTTGCATATGGAATCATATATCGGCTGACCGTGTCAACACCTCGGCTACCACTTGTGGCATAAGCATACGCCAAATTTGGCCATCTACTGCTCAACAGTTGCGGCAAAATTTGGCCAAATTATGTGCGTGCCAGCAAATGAATCACAAGTGAATCATTGCATTTGCTTAGCTGCATGTAACATCTGATATACATACATGTATTAAAAAGCAAACTACTTTAATAGATCGATTTTGTGTTGGGATGAGTGCGCTCAAATTAAATTCCTTAGGTCTTCAGCATAAGATATGGATGCGTGCTGAAAAGTAAAGTATGACAGATATAAGAAAATGGATATTTGTATTTATTAATTTTTATTTTGATAAGTTGTAATTTTCAATGTATAACTTTAAGTTTTATAGACTTCAACCTATTTTGAGCATTACACATTTTATAAGA
Source organism: Drosophila navojoa (assembly GCF_054131105.1). Taxonomy (NCBI): domain Eukaryota; kingdom Metazoa; phylum Arthropoda; class Insecta; order Diptera; family Drosophilidae; genus Drosophila; species Drosophila navojoa. The sequence continues at coordinate 16,082,610 of NC_142891.1, read as the reverse complement.
ACTTTCGTTTGGTTTTTTTTGTAATATATTTAGATTTAATTTTTGTTAAACTGTACATTGTAAAATATTAATATTATACATGTTTGCATTTTTATTTTGCATCAATAACACGGTTCATAAACATACTAAACCTCATGCTTTATAAAAGCTATAGCTGCTTGCGATTTAGTCAAGTTTCACACCATAATTAGGGTGACCAAATAAGAAAGGCTGTTGATGCTGCTGCTTGTTGGGTAAGCAATTTCAAACGTTTGTTCTCAATCATTATGTTGAGTGAAATATATGACATTTAAATTGAATTATTAAATAAATTAGTTGAGGATTTATTTTAAATATAAAACTTTTTTAGAATGTATTTGATTTCATATTAAATTATGGTAAACAAATTAACTTTAAGAAGTAAAACAATCATTTCTTAGCTTTTGTTCATTTCAAGGTTTATTTCAGCTGGCTCGGCAGCTTTACTGGCAGGAGCAGCATGGGGCATCCCCCGAGAACGTCATCATTGCTGAGACACAGACCGACACTGGCGTAACTGCCGCTGCTGCTGCCTCTGTCTCTGCCGACGCTGACGCTGACGCATACGTTCACTGGGGCAGTGTGTGGCAACATAGCCTGCGGCTCGCTGGGCCGAACACAGTTGTTAGTCGGACGAGCAAGCGTTTGCATCGCGCACAGTTTAACTACAGCCAGAGAGTCAAGTAAGAGAGCTCCTGTCTGGCATTGAGAAGCCACACAAAGGATAAACACACAAGGAATTCGATAGTCCTCGCTGCGTCTTGTTTACCGGAAAGCCGGCGCCATTGTGTCGCCAAACCGTCTACGTGCCTTGTAGAGATATTTGTAGCTAGCATTCCAGCGCCCAGAAATCTAATACCAAACCGCAACTATGTCAGCGCCCATTAAGTTTATAATTGCTGGCTTCTGCCTGCTGGCCACCGCCTACAATATCCGAGGTGAGTTCCGCTTCTCAATCTCCCCGATCTAAGTTCTCCATTCCCCATTCGTCGCTGCCCGATCGGCACGAGCTGCACGTGGCTTCTCTTTGAGTGCATTCATAAACACATTCGAGTACAAACATTTGCTGTTCAGTTTCGTGTGCGAGTTCCACTTGGGCCTGCCCACGTGTAATTACATCTGGGGCAGCAAGGTCGTCTCTCTGTTCCTAAATCATCAGCCTCGCATCTCAGGTGTGCTTTCTGCTTGATTACATCTATGAAATGAATGAAAAGTTTCACTTGTTTCATTCCTGAGTTTGTTTATGCACATTTTGCTTTTTGTTGTTTTGCTGATTCTGTGGCCAACTTTTATGAGTTTTTTGCGGTGTTTATAAAAATGGTACCATGCTTAAAAATAGCCATAAAAAGTAAGAAAAGAAAAATTAAGAACAAAAAAAAATATATATTCAATTTGAAGAGAATGAACAATTGATTTTCATAGCTCAACTAAAAGCACTCTACAGATTTATTATACTTGAAGATGTTTTTTTTTTTTTTTTTTGTTTTCTTTTTCTTAACAATAAAATTGAACAAATTTTTATTTATTTTTTTAACTTTTATATTAACACAATACATATAGAAACTATCAACAACAGATTTTAACAAAGTAAATTGTTTTTCTTTTTAAGAGAACGTTTTAGTGTAAAAGTGGCTCACGGAAAAATAAAATTTATTAGAAATGTTTTCACACCTGGACGTAGAGCATCTATGCAAATATCTGGTTGATTAGCCCAAAATGTATTTTTGTCATAAACAAATTGCTTTTTGGAATATTTATATGTGCATATATTGGTAGATTGAAGAGCTGTTTATGGCACATTATTTTCAACATCTGCCAAGACTTAAGATTTATTAATTTTCGGAAACTCGGAAATTTATTTCTACAAACTTGTGTCTATGACAAAACAAGTAAATAGTGAAAGAGAGAGCAAGATGAGAATATAGAGAGGGAGAGAGGTGGACAACGTTTGTTGCTTGAATTTTGGAATTTTAAATATTTTAAGAGCTCGATTGATGCAATGAATTTCCGCTTTAGTGTAATGAAATCTTCAAGCAAACTTTGCAAAAATACTTTAATAATTGTTAGTGAATTTTAATGAGTCATTAACCTTTACAGCTTTGTTATCTACTGCATTTTTGACACCATATAAAATCGAAGCTAGAGTCCAGCTATTCTTTAGGGCTTGGTCAATTTACAGGTTTTTTCCTGGGATTCGTTTGGCTGGCACGCAAACACCTTTTGTGGGTCAATGTACAGCAAAATTGTGCACTCTTCCTACATATACACATACATATTCATACATACGTATATTTACTTCTCCAAACCGCGTAGATGTGCTGCGATTGGGCGGCATTTTTGTGATTGTTAGATGATTGGCATGGAATGGAAATTTGAATGCATTTTGTATATTTGGAAAATGCTTTGCTGTTTATTTCATTTGAAATATTTGCCAAGCTATTTGTTTTGTTTCATTCACAGGCGAATATACAGCGGGTGAATTGCATCTGCCGTCAGTCGCTCATAAAAATCATTGATTAACGCCGAACGGAACCTGATTAAATTTCGCACTAGTGTGCATTAATTGGCCAACAAAGTGAATTGCACTAATTATAATTACATTTAATTGAGACATATTGAATATTCATTTGAGAGACTGCTCCATGTGGATTTCCCGTTTTTTTCTCTTCTCTCCTCCTGTGTATCCTGCAATTATCTAATTGGCTTGCATTCAATCTGTGCCCCACTGCGCAACGGCTTCGGAGCACTGCGCATGTCAAACTGGCGCCAGAACGTCGCCTGCTCCAGTTTCCAGCAGCGCCGAAAACTGTCCTCAACTGTACTCTCATAGCCAGCAAAGATTTCTAGTCCACCCCACAGACTCCTAGCTGGAAACTATGTCACAGACCTCATCTCTGCGTGTGTGTGTGTGTGTTGGGTCGAATGCCTTGGCATGAATTGCGTAATTTGTAGATAACTGATAATGAGCAGGCGTTGCTCGACTTGTTTTCGCACGAAATGAGCTTGCGGCAAACAGGATGCGCCGAGATTGAGCACGCTTCACAGGATACCAGGATGCCTCCCACCCCTCAACTGCCACTCACTGTGCCCCTGTGTGTGGGGGTTACTTAATTGCAGACGACAACAAACTTCCGATGCGTATCAAATTATGACATGAATACATTGTTGTTGTTTTTCCATATTACTGTCGACAGCTTATTTATGATTTGAGTGGTTCGAAAAGCATTTGGGTACATTGTTGCAATTTCTTGAATTAAGGGTTGAAATCCAGTTTCAAAATTTGCATAAGCAGGAAGCGACTTCCTGTGCGCATAGACTGTGCATACATTTGATCAAAGATATTGTTTACTTAAGATAATGTTAAAGTAGATGCCGTCTACATAAAAATATTTCTTGCTTTTGGTATATATAGAAGGAGAAAATTATATTTTAGATGTTATCTATTACTCAGAATGCTGAGATATTTGAATGATGTGCAATTGGAATGAAAATGTTCTAAGAATCCTTATACTCTTCTACAGAAGCATAATTACAAGCATGCTTAATTATTGACTGGTTAACCTCTCACCTGATCCCCTGTTCAACATTATCCAATCTTGTGCCAAAAATAACTTCATACGTAACTTCTTATGCAATGTGGCGTATTTACAGGGTATAGAAACTGTTGGGAATAATGGCCTATGCGTGTGTCCGATAAGAAAGCCAACACGCGACCTTGACTTAGCTTCACTACATATATATAAATAGTCCTTATAGTATACACGGCAAGGAAATACAATCAATTACTCAGAGCGAAACTTTCTCAGACCAGGGCGTTGGCAAATTACCCGCAATTTCACGTCAGTCTACAGGAAGTCTGTAAACTAGAAGCGACAAGGCTGAGAAATGCAGCCAGTTTGAACAACTCAAATAACTTTCGAGACAGGCGGCTGACAGCTGAAGGACTTTCAGCTGCCATTTAAATCCATAATAATGTAATTCAATATACTCACAATTTTCAAAATGAAGTGCAAATATTTGACACCTTCTGCCACGAGGATAACTTGAGTGTTGGACAGGCGATAGCTGCCATGAGGCGAGTCAAGGTCGCTACTTTGCCAACAACGGCAACATCATTGCATGTCAGCCCAAGATTTACGGCTAGTTGATATTCAGAAAAGGTAAAACCGAAACATGTACACAACAGTCCTTACATCTGCCCACTCTCTGCCCTTTTCGCTTCTCAAGTCGAGTGGACATGCAAGAGCCTTGAGGCCTTGAACGAAACCATCTTGATCTTCAGCGCTGTCCGAGTCCACGGCTAATCACGCATATCTAATTAGGCCATTTGGCTTTGCATGTTTGCTTTGAGCAGCACGTCGATTTCTGGCCCAAGCCCTCCCCCGAAGATGGGCAATCCAATTAAATATTAATTTAATGCGAATCTGCTCTAAAAATAAGCCAACTCAAGTTTGCGTGCCAATATTTACGCTGTCAATGTTTACCAAAAAATTGAGTTTGATTTTAAAACAAATTTGATCGAAAAAGATAAATAAACAAAGCGCTTGATAAAACAACAAACGAAATAATCACAGTCAGCTAGCCAAATCAATCAGCGAGTGCCAAAAAAGTGCCGAGGGAACTGTGAGCAACATTATTGAGTAGTTCCCACGAAAAACTACACTTGAGTGGAAGAAACTATTTTTAAAAATTATGTTCTTATTTATAATATAAAATAAACTAAAGAATAGGTAAAAAGGTAACTATATGTTTTAAATAAAAAATATGCTTTAATAAATTATATTACTATTTATGGTATGAAATATATAATATATTAAAACTTCTAATAATATATTATATTATTATTTGAAGCAAAGCGAATGTAAAACATATTTTAAAAATTTCGCAAAAAATTAATTGATAAATTTTATAAAAATCTATAATATAAAATTTATTTAAAAGATATATAATATATTTTATAATATAGTTTTAAGTATTTTTATGAGAGGAATATTTTAATTCAACTGTGATTCATAAAATGGAATTGACTCGCTGACTCCAATTCGATTTGCAACTCAATCAACACTAACACTTATAGACTAATATACTTTTAAGGCAGAAATTTGTATAATTTGTTTATCGTAGAAAGTAATATCTTCTTAGTTTCGCCCAGGACAAACTCATTATGTACACTATAAAATAGTTTAGAGTAGAAATACGTCTTTGGTTCAGTTCGCAAATTTTGCGATTCAACAGTTTTTAGTGTTGCCTGGACGCCAAGGAATCTCATAAAGATTCTTGGTTTGCGTGGTCATGTCATAAATTTCACTTACTCTCGTGTGCGACTTCGTGGCGTACATGTAATAAAAATTCAATGAACGGCGCCACTGTGACTCGCTCCGCACAATTCGCTGTCTGCTGTGGCTGCTGAATAGGCTTCGGCATTCGGGGGTTGGACCAGATTTGTGGGGGTGTGGAGCCTGCTGAGCCGCACATAAAGTCAGTTGAGTTTGTTTTTGGCAATGAGCGAGCGTGATGATGTCAACGGCTTCAGTTTCTGGATACACACATTGTTCAGTTTTAATGTGGAGTACAGCTCTGGCGACCCATTCCGAATTGAGGTCAGGCCGTAAAGGTCGTGCAGCAACATGAACTAATCGAATCATTTGGCTTGCTCATCTTTGCAGCACACGAACATCAGCATTTGCAGTGCTGGCACTGCAGCTCGAGCACCATTGGCTCGGAGGACTTTTGCGATGTGACATTCCAGGAGGATAACATACCCACGGAGCTGATCAAGGAGCGCAATATAAATCTGTTGCGCAGCTGCAACAGCTCCATTAACTCGGATCACGAGCGCGCCGTTTGCCGCAAAACCGTCGAGGAGTGTAAGTGCATCCGACCGACTTCATATACCCCCACTAATGAGCCCTCTCTATCATTTTAGACGATGGCAAAATCGTCACCAAACGCTTTTGCTACTACACCAACAAATCGGATCCCGTGGAGCTGTGCAATGTGACAACCCCGGAGAAGAATGTGCGCCGAATATTCTGCGAGGATTGCCTGACTGATCGCTGCAATGGCGCCGCCGGCCTCGCAGCCATCTTTGCGGCCATTCTGTTGCCGGCTATGGCCCTGGCCGACCAGTTGGCCAACTAAGATGGCCACGTCGCCTCGATCGTATCTCTATTTTTAGTTGGAACGTGATATTTTATTTAGCTAGTCCCACAGCTGAGCCATTCGCTGATTAACATTAATACTTTACTTAGTTTAGTTATAGGCGTATTATACTTTCGTAGTCCCTCGTAAACCCCATTTTATTTAAGGTTTTAATCTACAATTATTTGATTCATTTAGTGAATTACTTTAGGGTGCATTTCATGATTTGCTTAAATCGATTTTAACTTAACACTCAGATAAATAAATAGCTTAGCTTACCAATCGAATACTTCAACAACAGCAAGCCACGCCCTATAAGCGATAAAGTACCACAATAACAATAATGATAATAATGATATTGATAGTAAATTAATGTTGAAATGTACAAGTCAAAACACCGTACGCATTCTTCAATGTATTTATCACAATTGTATAAACAATAAATCTGACACCGAATAAATTCCTTATCTATGTGACAGTTGTTGGAATTTATGTTATTTAAGCGGGATGGGAAGTAATGGATCGGATATACATACATATATCTATTGGCCTATGTTCATGCAATTGAGGAATTGAGGAGACCATTTCGGATTATACTAGAGTTCACCTAATCTAACCTAAATTAGTCTAAGGTAATCCTACTAGTTTTCCAACAAATAATTCTCTGTGACCCCATTCCGTACACATCCCTCCACCATATCATGCCCATTCCGTACACATCCCTCCACCATATCTTGCCGGTTCCCTTCCATTTGCTGTTATGTCTCTTTGCCTGTCATCGTCCTCCAAAAACAAATCTAGTTCTGCAATATCTAACGTAATTTATGCAAATGATAAAGTGCTCCCCGTGGCAAGCAAAGGCTGCTCTATCGAACTTAATCATGTGTTAAGGGTACAAAGTTATATATTCTGTGGTAGGAAATTCAAGTAATAAATCTATACACAAAATCTTTACATTGATATATAAACCGGAAGTAGTTTCTTAAGCACCTAAAATAAGAAGCCTTAAACATTTGGTATCCTATAAGCGAGCACCACTAAGTCCTCAACTAATCCAATTACGACTTTAAGGGAATATTCTATGAATTCTCTGCTGACGTCATTTCTCCCTTATTCGGTGTCCCTTAGATTTGATTTGGGCAGCGTCTCAGCTAGAGCGCAATTGCTACCCACTGTGTCTTTGTCATTTATCCTGCTGCTAAGCTCAAATAACACCAAAGCTGATTTATCGGGATTTTATATTGAATGGATAAAACTATCTGAAATGCGATAAATTGTTAAATAAAATGTTGCATTCTTTTAGGAGGCTTCCAAAAATAGTTTCAGCTTCATGTTTCACTCAATTTGTGTCAGTGGACTTTAAGAAAACAACAGCATATTGAATAAATGCTTAGCATTTGAAGCCTCTTTAATAAAATATTTTATTATGTGTAAAATTAATTAACAGCAACATTTTGTCAACTGACTGCTAATGAGTCAACGATTTAATTTAATTTTTGTTTTTAGTACTGTAACTTATTTTTATAGCAGCTGATGACGATGACGATGGTAGGCTATTATATGATCTGGCCATTTTTTATTAAGCATTAGTTACAATTCTCAAAGTGCACACCTGCATATAAATGGCTGCATTATTCACTGAGAATAAAATTGCAAGACCAATTGTTTTGGGTATTAAATGTAAAAAGTATATTAATTAAAATAGAAATAAACTTTATTGAACAAATTATTATATAAGTTTAGCTTTTCATTTACAAAAAGAAATATTTTTGTAATATTCATTATTTATCAAGTCATTTATTTATTAAATTATGAAGTAAACATTTTCTTTATAATTCTCTCACAGTTCTTATAAAATATACCTAAAAACGTGACTGTTTCAATGTGAATTCAAAGCGCACAACCAAAGTTAAGCAAGTGAAAAACCGGTTGACCAATTAATATAAACAACCGTTTTTGTTAGTTTTCACAACAATAGGCTTACCTGAGCCACACCCTACATAAATTTCCACTCAAAACAAAACTCAAAGTAAGCAGCGCAGTCGCCGTTACGCTCAATAGTTTACTTCATAATATTATGTGGCGTGAGTGAAATCTTTTCTTTTATTTTTATGCGAAAAACAGAGAGAAAAAACTGATTTGAAAAATCTAAACAAATGCCCGAAAACCGGTTGAACAAATACTCAAAACACACCAAATTTTTCCAACACTCTCAACTTTTCTCACTCAAACCGTGCTTGGAGTGAGCGGCGCAGTCGCCGTTGCGCACAGAGAACCGAGTGAAATGAGTATGGGGGATGTTGGATAGACGACAGTGGATGGCCGGTCGGACGTCTGAACGGGGCAGCAGAATTGTGAACTTGTCAGACGTGCAGCAGACATTGTCAGCAGAGGTTGGGAGCGATTCCAGCGAACGTTGCAGCGAAATAATATTAAATAAATAAACATTTTTGAAACATGGTGTCTGCCCTGAAATGCAGTTTGGCCGTGGCCATTATGATTAGTCTGGCCTGTTCGGGTGTGTATATTTTCGACTGACCCAGAAAAGCAACCTGTTTGAACTAATCCAAACTTTGTCGTCAACTTGCAGCCTATGCCATCAAGTGCTACCAATGCGAGTCGCTTACCACACCGAAATGCGGCCTGAAATTCGAGGAGGATGAGACTCTGTTGATTGATTGCGCCAAGATTGGGCCACCGCGCAGTCTGCAATCCTTCTTCCCAGTCCAGAATGCCACCGGCTGCATCAAGAAGACGCTCGAGAGCGGTAAGTCCGTCCATTGTGCTCATCTCTCATAGATAATCATAGATAATCTCATATCAAACTCTCGCATTGCCAATCTGCGGCATCCATTAGCGGCGGCTCTCATGCGAGCATAGAAATTCGCATTATGGTGCGACGCGTCGCTTATGATGTCATTTTACTGTACTTGATTTTTGTTTTGTTTCTTTTGTATTCGTGTATCGTGTTGTGTTCAGACTGTTTGTGTGTTTTGCGCAGTTGCTGGATTCTTGAGCTGGTATCACGACATTGTTGTGCTTTCGGTTTTTCGTGTAATTTCGTATAATTTTGAGATTAGTGTGAGAAGCGTATTGAAATAATTATGACGTGATTCCACTTTTGCGGGTGGGGAGCGTGAAATTTAGCTCTTAGCATATTTAAATATCTCTTTCAAGTTAAGATTGCCAGCGAATGACAAATAGGAAAAGATACAAAAATATTTGGTATTTTTTTTTTACATATTTTAATAATTAAAAATCCCGCTGATGAATTTTTATTAAAAACATTTCAAATATTTTTCTCATTCTATTTCTCTATTAAAATTATTTATTATTCACATTTTATTATAATTATAAAACAAGATGTTTTAATGCTGGTCCAAAAATGTGTGCCAAAATAATAAAAATAGGAATTTTGTTTTTATAGTTATACTCATTAACGCAGTTAAAAGAGTATATTTGTTATGGCCAATATTAATTTTGATGTATGTATTAACGTATAGAATATTATTATATATATGTTAGTAAATATCAATTAAGTTACTGTAGACGAGTATTATCTAGTCGGGGGTAGCCCACTGTAATTGAAGTCAATTTTGTTCTTAGCTATATACATAATTGCTTGCTAATCAATTAAAGCGAATTTAAGCGGCTTTGCTGAGCTCATCAAAGCAAATCGCACATCGCAAATCGAATTCAAGCGTGAAAATGATGCCAACTCGTAAGTTAATTACAAATCTTGTTGACTCAAGTTGTTGCCGTTGACTTGAACAATGCGTCAGGCAGCATAGAAAATTATTGTATTATTTTTCAGACGACTGGCATTGTTAGCCGCAGCTGCCGAACAATGAACTCATTTGTGGGTTTGAATATAATTTACAAGCTATTTATTTTTTAAGCAAAGCGTGAAAGTATTTTTTTCTCCTTTTGTTTACTAACTATAATTCTCACCTTCATTGTCACTTTTAGTTGTGGGACATCCGCAGATCGTGCGCAGCTGCTACTTTGGAGATGTCAGCAACATTCAGAGCGGCTGCCAGTCGGATCCCTCTCTGCCCTTCGTCAAGCAAATCGGCTGTGATGTGTGCACCAAGGATGAGTGCAACGGCTCCTCCTCCATCGTCCCCATTGCCGGTGCCATCGTGCTGTTCTCTGCCGCGGCTCGTCTGCTGGCCTAGATCGATCTCTAGCGTTTGGCTATAGTTCTTAGCTCCTGCTCGTATTTAAGTACTATTCTGCATCAGTTGTCATTTTGATTTGCCTCATAGTTGTGACATATTCTCGTTTAAATTTGTGCTTATTCCATATGCAATTGTAATTCAATAAACTATTTATGGACCAGTGACATAAAACAATCATGCGAACTTTAATTCATTTGCAACATCATTTCCAGAGACAGTTAACTACAATAAACCATAAATGGCGCTGGGCTTAAATCATGTTATTTTCTTCAACAGTGCTTTTATGATTGAGAAACAAGGTCATGATAAATAAATAAATTTTATATAAGTAACTATTCAATTGATAAACGACATGCTTAAGAATTGCAATTATGTTATCAGAAAAGAAATGTTTTTCAAAAGGTCATAAACTAAGGTTATTATTTGCAGATATCTTTTTTTTTACATATATATCTATAGAGATTATATAAATTTAGACCTCACTAATGAATTTTAATTCATTTTGATATGCAGGGCAAGATTTCTTATACGTGTGATATTTGCTGAGTGGCATATGAACAGTATACATACATATATACCACAGATCAAAGGAACATTTTTGGAATATAAGTGAATAAATTTTTGTTTAATATTTTGTCCATATTATTTATTACACACAACTTTTGCTCTTGGTCTCTCTAGCAGTTTCTACATTATATGTTTCTGCAGCGCTTATCATCTCCTCATATCATCTTCTCCTCTCTTAATTTCACCCGTCTGTTGTCGTGTTCATATTCATTAATTCCCTAAGATATACATATACATATATATGAAGATATGTATATGAAGCTTGTAGTCAGCTCTTATCACCAGGACCTGCATACCCTTTATATCATGCTAGCATATAGTATATATGACTGTCTCCATTACGATTTACAAAGTCTGTGCCAAAGTTTTTTATGTGTTTCGCGAATGTAACGCATTTACGGAATGGATTTCACGGCGTATCGAGTTGCCAGCGTAGGCCTCGTAAATTGTGTGACTCATCTACAATTGCATGTCCAGAAAAAATACACCAATTAACAAAAAAATAAACGCCACAGCCCCGCCCAAGCCCAACACCTGAAAGTTCTAATTAGCCATAAACAGAAATGTTTATAAGAGGCTCAGAGCCCAGAAATTTAACAATTAAACTGAGGAAAAAGGTCAGGCAATGCAATGAACTGCCCAACAAAATGCCCACATCTGAGGTTGTTTATATGTGTGTGTGTGTGTGAAAGTGTGCGGGTGGGTGTGGGTATGTAAATGTGTGTACGTGAGCGAGTGTGTCTGCATTATTAATTATGTTTAATTGAGTTAAATTTGAGCGTGGCTGCCAAGTCAAAGTCGAGTTTACAAAGTGTTAAGCTCACATTTAACTCATTTAACAATGCGCAACGCATCGAGGAGGTCAAAAAACTGCATATGAAGCTAGTGTGCGTCTATGGGGTGGGGGAATGGAGTAGGGGAATTTCCTACTCGAGCTGCAGCAGCTGCAGCGAGCTGCCTCTCAATTAACCCAAACTCATTTGGAATAATTTGAAAAAATTAACCAATTGAGCAGCATGGAAAATCATATAAGTGCTGAAATGGAAATTGAACGGATGCATGGGAAAAACCACTTAAACCAATTCTGTGGGCTCTAAGTAAAATATATACATTTTCCATTCGAATGCAATTACGTAAAATATTACTAATTAGGTAATTAGAATTTAAGTAGTAGAAATTGAAATATTTAATAATTATAATATTTAATCAATTTAAATATATGAAAATAAAAATATGTTAATTTTTTATAAAGTTTTGAGCCCAACGAGATGAATGCAACTTATTTTCATCATATTTTCTACTAAACTAAATTTGTTTTTATTACCATTATTATATGTTTTGTAGAAAAATCGAATTGAAACGTAAGGTAGATCAGCAAGACAAACAAATTAGGCCTGTAAGACTAACAAAATGATGTGCTATACACATTCTATATAGTGTTAAATCTAAAGACTCAATTATCTTAGTTTTATTACATTGTTAATGCATCACATAATTGTTATTATCATGACAATGGCAATAACAATTAAAGCTATGCTTGCAAATTAAAAACTAATTAATTAGATTTATTTTGTTTCAGAGTTGTTCACCAAGTAATTTCCTCTAGTTTATTACGCATCAGGAATGAAAAGAAACGCTAATAAATAGGTAAACAAAAGTTGAATATGATGAGTCGAAGATAAAATACTCTGAAAAAAAAAAATAATACTAAATTTACAATATTGTGTTGCACATTTCTCAACTAAGTGATAATGCCCCATACGCACTCAAAAGAGAAAACTAAACCAGTTTGTACTACGAGCATGAAATGCTGAATACTGAATGGATCGCATACAAATTAGATGCCACATACTGATGCATAGCAACATGACATAAATCAGGCTTATATAATTCCATACACTACTATCAAAAACATAAAAATAACAATAACAATGTGTGTGTATGTGTTTGTTTGTGTTTACAGATGAATCGAGTCAAAAGAAAAAGTAAATAAATAAGACAACATTTGTCTGACATCACCCGAAACAAGTTCTCCGATTCGTAATACACTTATACGTATATGTATATAGCTATATATACATAACTATATTGTGCATATAAAAACAAAATTGCGGTCATTTGTCTAAATGTTTGTGTGTCAGCGTAAAAATTCTAAAGTCAAAATTCAATTGAAAAGTGCAAAAAATACACATACAACCACACGTAACAGTACTCACTCAAAATGTGAGTGAGTTTTCTGTTTTGTTTTCAATTTGAGCGCAAAGCGAAGGCGCGTTCGCTTGGCTAAGTTAGAAAACAAACTGGAAACCATCAGACGCCAACCAGTCGCCGTGCCGTTCAGATCTATAATACTTACAGCGGTTACTTTGTGCTCGCATCAACAACCCCATCCAGTGCTTCAGAATGGTTTCGAAAGTGGGTCATGTCTTGGCTTTGGCCATTCTGGCCGCCCTCGCCAGCACGGGTATGCAACAGTTGGTGCCGAAAGTATAGCAACATTGCTTCAGATTCCATTTACAGGCTATGCCATCAAGTGCTATCAGTGCGAGTCCGTGACATCTCCCAAGTGTGGCGAGAAGTTCGAGGCGGATGCCAACCTGCTCTTGGACTGCTCTCGCATTGCCCCGCCCCGTTTCCTGCAGATCGGCCCCTTCAGTCGCAACGCCACCGGCTGCATGAAGAAGTCCATTGAAGGCGGTAAGTCTCAACTCCAACGTGATGTCATCAACTTCAAGTTGTTGCGCATTCAATTAGCTAATTAGTTTTAGTCGTAGTCGAACTAAGCAGGCCCGTGGGCGTCGACCATGTCCGTCATTTGGGCTTACAATTAGACAGACTAGGCGTATACGCTATTTGTAATTGTGAAGGCTTTCAAGTACACATCTTAAAAGGAATAATTATTAATAATTTTATTAAAAATACCCATTTATGGGTTAGTACTCTCTTTATTGATATTTATGTATGTATATGTATTTACATATGTACATATATTAAGAGGCCCAACCCTCTATTCAGCTCGAATGTGGGAACAAATGTGCGGATCGTGTGATCTGAACCGTTGAGTTTCAGCCTTCTATTTTGCATTTTAAAACAATTATCGCACACTCGTGTTTGTCATGCAAAATTGTGCGATAATCTTTTTTTTTTGGTTTTTAATTTATAGCTGGATAACTCTCCAGTGAAATGAGCATATATAAAATCATATTATTTATTACTCTTAACCCGTTGAAGTTCTCATTGTCATTGGATATCTAAAATGCTAAAAAATTAATTCAAATTGAAGTAACTTCTTCGTGTTGTGTTTCTCAATTGTAATTTCATTTGTTATTCAGAGAAAAAAAAAACTGCCAGGGAGATCATTTCTGCTGCCGAGGCATTGCTACTAAAAATGACATCAGAACTATAAAATGTATATGAGTGCGTTGTGATCTTTGTTTGCTTTTGAAGATGAATAATCTTTAATAATATATATTACGAATTGCTGATTTTACGCAGTGACTTAAATGTATTTTCAAAGATTTAGAAAGAGGTTTAAAGTTAAGAGCATAGAAAAGCTGTGAGAAAAAATCTGAAAAAACTAATTTTAATTTATTTTAGCGGATAATTTTCATTTATTTTTAGGAATTCAAAGAACTTAATATTTTTGAATATTAATTATTTTTAATTTAATTTAAAATTATTTTTAAGCTTCCACTAATCTTGATCTTAATATAATCATGTGTTGTAAAAGATGATTATAAAATACAGAATCTAGGTATTTTTAGCAGAGCTTAATTTAATTCTGAATTTCGCATCTTTATAAAGATTTAAATAGCATTTGCAAATATTTTAAGGCATTACAAATCGAAATTGCCAAATCAAGAAATGAGCAAAGGCGCCACTGCTCTTAATTGGATCAACAATTGAATTGAGCAAGTTCTGTCAAACGAGCAGTGTAATTAAGTAGCTGTCAGGCTGTCATCCATAAATTAGTCACGGCTGTATTTTAGTTATCTCATTTTAATTGTCTTAGCTTAGCTTTCGTAGTCATTAAGGTTCTATGCGAACTGCGCATTATTTCAGTTCCCATTTACAAAATTGGTAAGGCCTATGTAAAAAAACCCCAAGTAATGCTAATTAAATTCAAATAACAGTTAATCGACGTTGGAACAATGACAGACCTTGAAAAATAATCAGCGCTAAGGGCACAGAGCTTAACAGGCTCCGTCACCCTGACGGTGTCGATGTCAACGCGTCTGATTAGCATTCGTTAACTTGTACATCACAAAGTTTCAATATGATGACGATGCATCAAAATTAGCAAAGTTTTGTAAATCGCTTATTGTTGCATTCTTCTCTCGGGATTAATTAACATTTTGTATTTTTCGCTCTTTTTAGTGCCCGGCCATCCGCAGATCGTGCGCAGCTGCTATTTCGGTGACATCAGCAACACGCAGACCGGCTGCCAGGCAGATCCCTCGCTGCCCTTCGTCAAGCAGCTCAGCTGCGATGTCTGCACTAAGGATGAGTGCAACGGCTCCTCCTCTATCGCCCCCATTGCTGGAGCGATTCTGTTGTTCTTCAGCGTGGCTCGCCTCTTGGCCTAAATTGTTACTGGAGTCTTCAACTGCAGTTCGTAATTTAAAATCGTAAACATTTTCAATGTAACTTATGTATTATCAAAATTGCATATCTTTTTTATGTAAACAACAATAATAATTTAAATTTTTATTGACAAATTTAATACAGCATTTATACCGAATTTAATCTTTCTAACAGGAGGTGTTTTGATTAAAAGGCCAACGTTGATATAGTCATTCAGGAAAGTGAAATGTGGATATTGGTTTTGTGCAATGTCCGTCTTGCAGCCCGTCCGTCCGTATGAATGCAATTTTTCCCGACGCCATTCAAGCTAGAGGCTAGAAATTTTGAACATATACTCGTGTTTACCCACGAAATACGGATATGCAAATTATCTTGTCAAATAGACCGGGTAATTAATATTAATAAGTCAATAGCTAAAAATTAAATTAATTAAAATAAACAGAAAAGAGTATCAGAATGAAGTTAACGTGTTATTTTACAGAATAATGTTATGACTCTGTTAAATACTAGTAAGAAAACATTACTCAGTTTTGTAAGTAGACTAGATTGAATAAGTAGCAAGGCTCACGCTGACTTGCATAGCAATCTTAGATAGCCTTTGCTTACAGCATTTCTCTTGTACATACATACATATACAAATATGTATGTGTAACTATATATGCAAATCAATTTAGAGCTCTTCAGCAATTCAAATTTAATTGCTGTTCAGTTATAAAATCGTTTATCTACAAAACACGTCCTCTGGCATCCACACTGTCATCATTAACGGAAACGTATTGACAATGTGTCCCCAGTCAAAGCTGTCTTTGCGTGCAAGGCCATAATTAAAGCTTCTGTAAACACTCCCCCATGACAACACACGCACACACACGCATATATGCTGTCGAGTTGGTTGTGCTCTTTGGCAACTTTGTTAGCTCTCTTTGCTGATATTAAATAAAGGGGGCAAAGAGCTAAATGAAAACGTTTTGGCCTCTTCCTCCATATGCGTGCTATAAATTCTAGATAGAATATATATATTCTTTTCCGTCTGGGGGGAAACTCATTAAAATTAGACAATTTCAATAGGTGGTTGCCCAGACTATAGAAAGGAACCGCTGAGAGCAAGTGTGAGAAGTGGAGAGAGAGGCGCAGAGTGAGAGCCCAGAAGTGGAATTTGGAAATGCTTTTGGCATTTCTCAGTTTAGTTTCGAACGTGGCCGTCGACTGACGGACGGCTGAGGCGATTTCTGCTGTTTTATAAACAGAACATACCGGAAAATCTCTGAAACAACAATAACAACAACAACATCAAAATCTCGAGAGACGGGCGACTGTTGTTAGACATCGGTGTGGAAATTGTGGCAAAATATAGAATGACGCGTGTTTACCGTGCATACAAATATATCACAAAAAATATAATACAAGTATAAGAAATGTGTAACAACGCGAGTAATTTATAGAATCATATACAACAAACACTTTCAAACCAAATAATTCGTTTCGTGCTGAGTGAAAGATTTATAAATACAACAAAAGTACAAACAACAACAAATCCAACACAAGAAATTTTCCATAAAACAAGAAATGCCAATGTGGCAATTAAAATAAATATAAATATATATAGACATACACACATATATATGATATTTTCAGCCATAAATTCCATAGATCCGTGCAAATTGCTTACAGCCATATAGCTGGGAAAGTATTTTGAGTTTTCCTTTGTTTGACTTGAACGCGAAAACATCAGTTTAAATGCAATATTTACTTTGCTTGAGCGCCCTGCTCACGCTGCTGGCCACAGGTTCGCACTTGACCATTTTGTCTTTAGACATACAAAATCGAGAATATATATATGTATATACATATATGTCTTTATATATTCAATGCCAACAGCTTACGCCATCAGATGCTACTCATGCGAGTCCGTTTACGAGGCGAACTGCGGCGAGAATTTCGAAATCGAGAATCATTTCAAGTACGATTGCGCCTTCATTGCCCCGCCCCGTTTTTTGGAAAACGAGCTGTCCAACAAGAACGCCACGGCCTGCGTGAAGCGCGTTTTTCGCGGTAAGTATTTTCCAACCACGCCGCACCACATCGCATGACCGCAAACTATGAATAAAACTCAAAAGGAAAGTGTGCGCCACAACTTCGTAGCTTGACCTAAAAACATGTCCTTCAATCGTTTATTGTGGGCGTTCATTATATCGCTGCCAACCATTTCCTATTTTTATGAAAGCGCTGCTCTATAAATTTATCAATGAGCATTAAATGTGTATATAAAGTATTGATGCAGATGTGTGATCTATATGCATATGAGATTCGATAAAAAATATAGGCCGGTTTAATAAGTGATTATAATAAACAAGTCAGACTTGTGTTAAGAACGTTTAAATAGCGTTAATTCATAAATGAATTATGAATGAACATGAGTATATATACTGTTTAAAGACTTTTAAATACTCTATCCAATCTTTTTACTTGCTTGAAGAACTGTTTAACAAATTCCACAATATAATGTGTCATTCATTTTTTTATTTGCGACTTTCATTAATATATTTATTTATTTATTTATATGTTATTTTTATTTATTATCGTAAATACAAAAATTATAACAAGCGAATCTTTTTGCTATAGTTAGGAATATTTCTTATTGTTTCCATAATAAATGAAAAATTTGCAAAAATATATTACAATATGTTTAGCAGCATTTCAAGTTAACAGAAACTTACTTTAAAATGAAAGGAGCTCAATCTCTAATATTGCAAGCAATTGAGCCTTAACTGGAATATAACAAAATGAGAAACATTCTATATGAATAGGTTGAATATATCACAGCTCAGTTCACTCATTGTTCATCCAGTTCATGCATTAATTCATTCTAGTCTCTAAGTATACTCGGTTCTCTAAGTAAATGCAATAAGCTTGTCAATTAATGCCAACATAGTGTAAGTAAGTTGTCTCACACGAGACACACACCGTTTAGGTTTGTTTATTTAAGAATTGCTCCTAAAAGTATGCCGCAAAACTAGTTTCACTTAACTGTTGTTTGCCTCGTGAATCGCACACAGAAAATGGCGTCAAGAAGGTCGTCCGGGCCTGCTACTTCGGGGAGGTGAACGAGACGGAGATTGGCTGCAAGCTGGACCCCACGCTGACATCCGTGCAGAATGCCAGCTGCCACGTCTGCAACAATGAGAACTTCTGTAATGGCGCAACGCAGCCCGAGCTGGATGTGTGGAAGCTGCCGGCGCTGGCGCTGTTCATTGTGGCAGCGCAGTGGCTGCGCGCTGGCCAGCGGGATGTATGAGGCATATTTGAGGCATTAGACATTAAGTTGTTGTTGTTGTGAATGGCAATGGCCGAGAAGGCGAGAAAGCTCTAAAGGCCAGCTAATAAAATCTAAATTAATGTAGAATAAAGCGAAATTTGTTTATTTGTGCGCGCAGTGAACTTACGGGGCAAACGGCGTGTGCGGCATCAGCAAGGGCATACACACACAAGCGCACACACAATAGCGCCGTGTATTTTGCTCCATTTCATGTTTCATGTCAACGGACATTTATTTTCGGCTATCAAAATGCCGTTCATACCATTTTCATGTATGTGTGTGTAGGTGGCTGTGTGTGTGTGTGTGTGTGTGTGACCAGTACTAGACGCGGTCAGGCAAATGAAAAGCAAATGTGTTATATGGAAAAAAACAAGAAAGAAAATAGCGCAAAAAGAATGAATACAAAACTCATCATTCAGAATGCGATTGGCGTTGGCTCAGTCTCGTGTGTGCAGCTCGTCCGGCTGGTTCGGCCATGTGACGCTCCGGCGCGATCAACGGGGCCCAATCTGTGCACTCATTTAACACACTGAAACAAACTATCCATCATCTGTATTCGTACCTGTGCGCGAAACCCACACACACTCCCGTGCCCCCGCAAAAACATACAAGCCGTTGGTTATGTTGGGGCATTGGGCGTTGACGCTGGGGCTGCTGCTCGCAACGCTATCGGCCACAGGTGAGCGCATCGAACGTGTCATACATTGTTGACACACATACTAAACACACGCAAAAAAAAAAAGAGAAGAAAATAAAATAAATAAACACGCACACACGTTTTACAGCTCTGGCCGTTAGCTGCTATGAATGCGATTCCGTCAACGACTCGAATTGTGGCGATAATTTCCAGCCAGATGACATTGCCAAAACAGACTGCGATTCCATGGAGCTGCCGGAACATTTGCGTGCTTTCTATTTACAAAGGCCCGAAACGGCGTGCCTAACCAAATACTATAGCGACGGTGAGTACGAGAAATCTATGGGCGATATTCTCGCTAATAGAAGCTAAACAAAAGATGCGGGCAAAGGTTGAAGAGCAGAAAATGTATTAATAGGTGTGATAAGTAACAAATGACTGTTCTGGATATTTCGATTAAAAACTATTGAAAGCATTAGAAAGTGGGCAAAAATTTAAAGATCTATGCACATAGCTGAATTGTAAGAAACATTAAATCCGATCCTTACACACCCAAACAGCTCAATCAGTCAGACAGCTTAATTTTATATATATTTAGTCTCATTTATAACAGATCAGAGTCTTTGAGCTATAAGATATATGCGCACTCAATATTATCAATTTTAGTTATAGTAAAAATATATTTCTAATAACAATCAGCTATATATAGCTTCAACTGTAATCCTTTCACTTACCTCATTTGGTACATTCAGATTTTTGGCTCGCTATCAAATGTGACGCGCATTTGTAAACTGAACTATTGTTTTTTTTTTTTTTTTTTTTTGCAATAGAAGTGCGCAATAGTTGATTAAAAATTCGCAAATTACATTGGTAAACGGGAAGTGAATGGAAAATATAATTTGGTGTGTGTTTACTTTATAATATCTTCATGTCCGAATTTATTTGTGGCTGGTCTTCATGTTTGCTTGCAGCACCTGGTGAAACGCTGTTTGTCCGTCGTTCCTGCATATTTGGTGATTTATCTGTATGTGACGAGAACCCGGATCCGGTGATGCCGCAGCTCAGCTTCCTGGGCTGTGTGTTCTGCCATAAGGATTTTTGTAATCTGAGCTGGCGTTGCGTACACGCCCACAATTTAGTGATGGCCGCCATGCTGGGACTAATATACCTACTTAACCTATAATTGTGAATCTCAAAACAATTTCTGGAAATTATAAAAAAATCACTTTTTGATATATTTGTTTTGTTTTTATTGTTTTTTTTTTTATACATCCACTAAAATGATTTAACATACACTTTATATATATAATAATAATAATAATATTTATATATATATAATTTTGTTTTAAACATATGTAATATATAATTGGGCATATTTTTCCATTTTATTCGTTTATTACTGTATGTGTGTGTGTAATTGTTTGCAATTCATAAAATAAAATAATAATAAAAATAAAAAAAAACAATACGATCTTTAATTCAATTAGCAAACGTCGCGTATGCATGTATATATCTATATATTTGTAGGTATGTATTTTAATTTATTATTATATTTTTCAGTTTTGCATAATATAACGTCAGTTGAGTTCGTATATATATAACACACTTAGATGCCACTATATAATGGTTGGTTATTGTACAATTAATTTCATCGAAACCTAACAACGACTACACATAGAGAACAATTCATATAAATGTATATTTATATATATTCGTATATATATATAGAAAAACAATGTGAACAATTGTATGTACAAAATATAATGAATTAGTTGACTGTTTGTTGCCCTTTGCCAAATACTGTTCATATAAATGAGCGCACCCGCAATCGCCTCCATCTCTCAGCCTTAGCCTCAGCCCAACGAGCGTCGCGTCGGAGCATTTGGTGTTGTATGAATAGTCAACCGAGTAAATTAAAAATCTTTTATCAACAGCGCAGAAACAAGTAACAAATATATTTTTATACATATTTTTTTTTCTTTGAGTTGATCAAACGTTTCAACTAGGCTATCATGGGTATAATGCTGCTTACATACACAATATTCTTTCAACAACACAGAGAGTTTAATTGATAAAAACTAAAAGTTATAAAATACATATATATTTATATTATTTTTTTGTTTGTTATATTTTCGTTTAAGCCAGTCACAAAAATAAATTTTACAAATTTCGCTGCCACGCCTTGCCTTTGTGTGAGTGTGTGAAGTGTGTGTTTCGGGTATTTATTTGGAGTACCAGCTCCGAAATGTGTCTTGAGTCATTTGTTTGTGGAGTTGTGATCTATGCGATCGAAAATTGAGTGGCGCATAGACTTTTTGAGTCGGCGCAGCTACAGCAGCGAAATCGCAACTTTTCTTCGTTTTTGGCATAATTTACATACATGTATATAGTTTCTATTACTGTTTACGTATTTTCTATATAAGTTGTTTGTATTCGTTGTGATTGTAACAATTCGCTTGAGTAGTGCAAGGAGCAGTCGCTAAAATGGGCGTGCCTAAGCGCCAATAAGAAACAAAGCAAAACGAATATTGTGCACAGCATGTTCTCAACAATTTTCTCTTTTCTCTGACTAGAAAAATGGAAAGAAATGATAAAGTTGTCGCAATAAGAAGAATAAAATAAAACAATTCAAAACTTGTTGTCTGCAAAAAAGAAAACAAAACAAAAATCAAGTATAATTTGAGCAATGCACAAATGGAATGAATCTTAAATAAACATTGAATTTGTTGTAAGCTTTGGATACGGATCATAAATGAGATCAATATGCGACATGTGTGCACACCCCCAACCCCTGCCCAAGCAACCCCATGGCCCACTCTGTCTGCTTCCGCCTTGCACGCCCAAGTAGCTTAAGTGTGGCTTCTAATCGTAGCTATAGCATGTCTATAAGAATTTTATATAACTATTACACTGCTCTGCAAGTTACGTGTTTGCGGTTTGCTTTCAATTCATGCGGCGATTTCCAGTTAACAGTGATATATGTGTACATACATGTAATAGGTAAGAAAATAAAAAAGTTTCCAATGCAATTTACAAAGTATATAATTTATACACATATGTAATAATAATATTAATAACATTTATAACGAATTCAGTCAAGTCAGTAAATTTGGTTTACAGAAAGCAGAAAAAATAATAATAATAATAAGAATACCAATTACAATAAACATAATAATATTAACCAAAAGTGTGCAGACAAATTCAACAAGAAATTTTGATTTGATTTTTCTCTTTTTTTTAGTGGTTTTCAGATTTTCGTTTGCTTTTCATTTAAGGAATATATTTTGTTTGTTGTCTGCTTTTTAAAGTCGTTATATAGAAATAGGTTTACGTTTTACGATTTACATTTAGATATACATATATATAGAAATATATATTATAATATAGTTTTTTTTTTTATGAATAACAACTATCGTATAATGTATATAATTTCAAAGCTTTTGCGTTTTGAAACATTAACTCACAGAGTATTTCCATTATATAATATATAATTTGTTTGTTTTTCATTCCCGCAATGGGTTTTAAACATTTAACATTACAACGACAATGACGACAACGAGTGTTGCCTTTTTTTTTGTTTCGTTTTAGATACATATTTATAAATAAACTTTCTTAAATGTTTACACAAATCTTCTTCGTCTGCCTGTGCATCATCATCTCTCTATCTTCTTCTCGGCTTCTGCCTAATATTTCCGCAAAAGCCGGATGCACAAGCGTTCACGTTGCTTGCGTCTGTGTGTCTGTTTGTGTGTGTATGTGTGTGAATAGGTGTGGATGAATAGGGCTGAGAGGAGCATAGGTGCGGGTTTCTCTTAACGCTGAGCACTTGAACATCGGCGGGCAATTTGGTTTCGGTTTTGAGTGTTGGGTCCATGCGGCCCTAATGACCTTAAACGCCCACAAAGCCGTACACCTCCAGTACGCGTATCTCGAAGTCGCCCGATGGACAAAGCGGGGGATTGTTGAAGGTCTTGCAGCCGTCCGTCTTGCCAAATCGTATATTCTCGTCCATCCAAATAGCTTGGCCCTCACTGCAAACAACAAAGGAAGAGAAATCAATTATGGTTTTCTAATTTCCAAGAAAAATCAAGTTTAAATTCCTAGACAGATTTCACCGACTAATTCAAAAGCAACATAATAATGTCATTGTTTAGTTATACATATAGATTTCAACTCACCCGCCGCCAATTGTTATCATTTTGGAATCGGCTGCCATAAAGAGTTCTGAGCTATGGCCCAAATCGCGATCGCCCTCGATGCCCACCCAGGGGTATTTGGCACGCTCGGGATACAGAGAGAAGAGGAAGGTTTCGCCGGTGCCAAAGTAGGCCTGTCTCTGGCCCTTGTCATCTTTGACGTTGCGCTCGAACCAGCGCGAGGAGCAGTAGGCGCCAAATACCTAAACACCAAATTTTCATTGAATTAGAAGAGCACGATAATGACATCATAATTACACATTAACTTACTTCATTGTTGCACGTTTTGATCATCAGCAGCGTGGGCTCATGCTGCTCGACGCGCACGTAGAAGGTGGTCAGGGAGCAGCCGTGCTCCTCGGTGGTATAGAGCAGCACGGGTTGGTACATTGTGATTCGCACGGGCAGCCAGGACCACAGCGTGAACAGCTGTCAGAAGGAATAACAAAATTCATTAGGGAGACATTCAAATTAACCAAAACATTTTTTTGGGAATTAGCGGAGATATATTATTAGGCAAAAAGTTAACTACAATTAACTATAAAAAAAGGTAGCATTAGCCAATGTTTAAAACAGTTAAAATAATTATATATACTCTATATAATATGTAAACACACACAAATAACAAAATTAGGCGGGGCGTGTGGTAGATACAGAGAGGTAAACGGGTTGACAGCAAGAGAGCAAGAGCGACAGCAATTGGGACTAAAACATTTTAACTAAAAGGCCAAAAAGAATTAGAGTAACTAAAAGCCAAGTTAATACATGAGCTATATAAAATGAAAACAAATGAAATTACTGATTTAAGTACGAAAACGATTATGCTTGAATTATCTGTATTTTTTTTTCTTTTGGCCAGCAGCAGCGCATGTTAAACTGTATGATGTGACTGTCAAACTGTCGGCCTGCCAAACTGCAGAATGAAGTGAGATTGCGATTTGTGTAGGCTCTAAAAATGGAGACGTATGGTTAACCAATACAAGGGACGCACACACACACACAAACACACAATTAGAGAGAGTGGGTGGAAGTAAGACACAGACAGAGAGAGAGAGAGAGAGTGAAGAAGTGTTCTTGGGAGTTAGCACTAAGTGGGGAAGGACTTTTTGTTAAGTTTTCTAATAAAACGGCACACGATGTAATTGTTTTATATACATATGTATATATATATTTTTAGATTGGAATGGGAATTTCTTTGGATCATTCGCGTTTTTCACGTTTTGCTTGGTATTTTTTTTTTTGTTGTTGGTAAAATGTTGGCTCGTAATAGATAGATGTGCTTACAAATTGTCTATCCGTCCAGGTTTTAATGAAATTCGTTGTGCCCGGTAAACCAAAATGCTATGAAAAAAGATGATATATAGCAATGTCAAGATTAGATGCGATTCGAATTGAATGATCGATTTGCAATTTGACATGGGATACTGTTTTCATTGGGTCGGGGGAGGGGAGGAAACGGGATGCTGGGCCCTTCTGCTGCTAAAGACTATAATCGACTTAATTTTAGAGCAAATAAATAGAAAACAAAAACTCAAATCAATTAGCTATAATAATTTAATAGAAAATATTGCCAACAAAAGGGGAAACTCAATCATTGCATACATCATCCATCATCAGAGGGCATGCAGAGTGAACTATATATTAAGGGAAGGTGAAGCACTTCGATAAGAAGTGCCGTTGAATTACAGAGTGAGAGAGTGAGTGAGAGAGATAGAGAGAGACTTGTGGGTGCAGTTTGATAAGCGTAAACATTCCGTTGTCTTAGGTGTTGTTGTTGTATGTTGATAATCTTGCTTTACAATATTACTTTAAAAAATAAGAAATTTTATATATTTACGTTGGGATATACTAGCAAAAAAAAGGTTTAGCAAATGGCGTTTTGACTGCTCTCTGGACTTACATCTTCGTTCTTACAGACTTGACTTTTCAGATTGTGTATGGGATAGACACCCATGGCGATAGCTCTATGACCAGGCGACTTTTCGCCCTATATACACAATGGCATATATATATACATTTAAATATATATACATATATTTAATTTTTATGCATATGATATATAATGTCAGTTTCGAGAGAAATGAAATTTGTATGTTGATAAGCGCACGAATTTTTTTTTTTTTTTTTTTATATCAGTTTTTTTTATAAATATTTTTTTTTTTTTAGATTTATTTTAATTAAATTTTTTTTTTTTTTCATTCAAAGTTTGCCAAGGCAGCGCAAAATACAAGAAAAGTAGAAATAACAGTTTTATATTTATATATATTATATTATGTTAATATTGGTATATAGAGTGACAATTTTTGGCATTAAAATTGGGTATGTATTGTGGTTGTTGTTGTTTTTGTTTTTGAATGTGTTTATTTATATGATTCTTTGTATGGCCTTGGAGTGCAAACGAAGTGCGATAAAATGAAAAGTCCAAGAAAAAATTATAAAAATAAAGCGGATCGCAAATGCAAATTTGTGTTAAGAAACGGAACGGAAACGGATAAAAAGCTTTGGATTAATTATTGTTGTTGTTTCGTGTTTGTGTTGTTTTTGGGCTTGTTAGGCTTTGATAAAAAGTCAGAGAAACCAAACTCAAGCACAGTTTTTATTGTAATTAGTTTCTTTTAATCATTTTTCGCAGTAAACATTCATAAAACTGCAGCAAAAGAGGAAAAATTCAGAGAACACAACAGAAAATAATTGGCCGCAAAAGCGCTAACTCCTTTAGCCGAAAATCCTCTAGAAGTTCCTATCTATTGGATAATCAGCATAAGTCATTGCCTTTAACCAATTAGTTTTAAACTCAAACAAAACGTTAAGAACATTAAATTTTTGGATCCTGCGCATGGCTTTTTTATTTATTTTTTATATTAACTGCAACATGCGAAGGACTCTTCTTTTTTAGTTAATTAATTATGAAAAACAAAACAAGCAGATTTGGAAACATCAGTCAGCAATATCATCATATAGTATATAGAAATATATGATATACATTATATTTATATATATAGATATATCTAGAGATAATTTATAGCCCCATACCAAATTGCGACAGCTCTCGGAGTGCAGCTTCTAGTTTTGTTTTTCAATTGGTATCATTTAAAATATTTGTTTATATATTTGAGTTGTTGTTGTTTGTTGTGGATGTTGTTGTTGTTGTTGTTGTGCGAGGTTTGAAAGAACACAAAAACAAGAAATTAATAGAGTTTAAATAGAGTTGATTGTTTAAATAATTAATTGGTTAAGTTGTAGAAGTGTGTGCGGTGCTCTGTGTGGATAAAGAGTAATCATTTCATATATTTCAACTGAACCTGAACCTAATTTCAACTAAAGACTGAACAAAATTAAGGTTGGGTGGGGTTGTTGTGTGGCTCCAAAGACCCTTGAGAACTGTTAAATCGAGTTATACATATGGGAGCAAACGTAGTTATATATATATAAATATATATATTTACGTTCCTTTTGCCTGGCTGTTTGTGTGGTTCTGAGTGGTTTCTGGTGGATTCGGAGGGTTCGTGTATGTGCTGTTCTGTTTGAGACTGCGCTGGTCTCGCGTTTACCTACCTCTCGTATGGTCAATGTGTGTGACATCATTTGGATGTTGACCTGCGACTGACTAGTGGGCAGATTATCACTTGAACGCGATTTGATTAATTGCTTCGAGCCGCTATTAAGCGCGGATCGGCTTTTTAGTAGCATTTCAGTCTTGATAAATATTCTAGAAATATACTGGGTACTGTAAGAAGAGAAAAAGAGAGAGACAAACATATATTAGAAACAGTTTCGCAAATTATTTTACTTATTTAGTTTAGTAGCGTATATCATGCCATGTCATATCAGCATTTGTATATTATATTTGAAAACTTTGCTATAGTTTGAACAATTTAAATGATTTCGGATTCTCTCCTCTGATTCCGATACCATATTACTATGTTAATTACGTTAAATAATTCAAGGTATCAAATTTACTTATATGAATATGTGCATATAGATGATCACATTAAGTGTAGGCATATCAAATTAAAACAGACTTTTAATTTATATCTATTTATAAATAAGAATGCTACAACTCTTGTATATATTATTAATAATTATTTAATATAATCTATCTCCATTTTGTTGTTATTATATCGTCTTCAATTAGTACAAGTCACTATACCTGAGTCCCCTAATACTAAAAGCGGCATGGAGCAGCTTCGCCGGCGATACTGGTATCTTTTTGCAGAACTTGATGAGCGCATTGCCAATGTCGTTTTTAATATTATCCGGACTCCATTCGTTGTTCGACTGGCATTCCTTATGAAAGAGATTGAGTATGACCAGGGCGACGCGATAGAGCACCTTAATGCCCTCATGAAAAAAGCAATCCATAATTCGCACCAAGTGCTGAAAGGGTAGACCAGCTAATATCCACCAGCACCAGTCCATGAATACGCGCTCCAGCTTCTGGCCTGGACAGATGCGTTGGAAATACGCAATGGCACTTTTCTATTAATTGCAGAAAATAAAATTAAATTAATTTGTTTTTTTTTTTTTTTAAATAATGGTAAATTTTATTTTGGACATACTGTGTGCTTTTTGGCTATTTGCATGACTGTCTTCCAGGTGACCTCATGCTGTAGTTTGGTTTGATTGATGAATGTCTTCTCCTTGCTGCCCACAAGTCCCGCCAGGCACAGGTAAGCTTCCTCCTCTGCAAGGTAAACAAGATGAGTTTAAATACAACATTAGATAAATTCTCTTCATAGGTATTATTCATAGGTATATATCACATAATATTGGAGCACTTGCTGGTTGCGTGCAATGCGTTATCAAGTTGCACTTGCTTGAATAATTACATGGAACTCAATAACAGACCTAACCTTAGCGACACCCTGCTAGCGCCCACTGCCTGCCGCCTCTGTCACTCTCGCCAGATCCCCACACGCACACCACTCGAGCCCCACTCTTGTGGTCGCGTATATGTGCGGCTTGTCTCTAATTTAATTGCACAATTTCAAATTGCAATTTGCAGTGCAGCTTCCTGAGGTCGTTCCACAATCCGCGTTCCGCGCTCATCGTCGTACTTGCGGTTGATGAGCTTTGTGTGGTTTTGCGGTGCTGCTGCAGTGAGTCGAGGGCGTTACCGCAATGACGAAGCGCAAATCCAATTGAGCGAATGTTAGACACACTCACAGAGAGGGGGTGAGGCCAAGAGACTTAACCTTGAAAATACCCTACATATTCAAGTCTTCAATTATATTTTTAATTGAATGAGAATTTAAAGCTCTATTCGCAGTGTAGTACAAGAGAAGCTTGAGCTATAGTATTTCATCTGAATTTTCACTTCAAGCCTACCTTTTAATACCTTTAAAGACTGTAGGGTATCTCAGTCTCAGTATATGCAAGCACTTGTCAGCTCTTTGCACTTTTAACGCTTTAACTTTGCGGAGCGTAGCTCCGGCTCGAGTACTTTGGAGCTCGTTCTGGCAATTGATGTTTTTATGGCAGCTTTTCAGAAATTGCCACGCAATTTGCTTATTAAATTAATCATTTTTACGCGCTGCTTCATGTATTTAATTTACAAATTAGCCCAAATTATGCGAAAATCTGCCGCGACGAGAGCAAACTTTGCCTCTAAAAATAACTCTCAGAGATATTCGAGTTATTTATTTAGCTCTGTGCTACCTATAATATTTATTCTCTTATTTCCCTCTTTTGTCGTGTTGCAGTCAAGTTTCGTGTGTGGCTCATTAGCAGCGTTAACTGTTGACAAAACTGATTACAACAAATAATAACGAAGTACTTAATAGACATTTAAAATGCAATTGCCAGTGGGTGTTGACGGCCAATTATTGCACACTCGCAGAGGGTATTATAGATTTTTTATCATGATATATCAGGGAACGTGTGAAATTTGAAGTCAATGTGTATATGTAATATAGAATAATAAATATTATAAAATTATATTATATAAATCTTATGCATGGAAACAGATCATCTGAGGGCGACTGAGCTTTAGAAATGCTTAAAAATAAAATAAATAACCTACATAACTGCATATACTGCTATACTATCATTTATATGAAGTTGATATAGCAACAAAAAAAGATTAGTACTTTTTGTATGAAATATTCCTTTGATTTCAAACAAATTGAATAATCTATATAATATAATCAACGCCGAACCACTTATCATATCTCTTTTCTAATGAAAACCGATCAAATACTTTGTGTTTCTTAAGATATCTCCAGTAATCACAAGAACATGCTTTACTTTTTAAATACTCCAGCAACAATCGAGCGGAAACAAAATTTATTATAACAAAGCACACCCAAGTTCTATATCTAGAGCATATAATATTCGGCGTGTAGATAGCAGGGATTTCATAATTATCATATTTTTAATTTTTCTATTTTTTTTTTTATTATTAAGCCCAATTAGCAATTTAAAGGCTTTAAGCTTTCTTTATGTTTCTATTTTTTTTTTTGCATTGAGTTGACATTTGAAATATAAATAAACGCCAGTTGCATTGATTTACACATACACATAGAGCACTACTACAGCACAGCAGCTGAGCTTTGAGCTGTTATCAGTATTGAGCTTATCAGTTGGCTTCGCTGCGGTTCGCATCGGTCTAAGGCAGTTTGGCTTAGTTTGCCATCGCCCTTAATAGTTAGTTCATTGTTTTGTAATGCTATCAATTGTTTTGACGACTGCAACAGAGTAAACGCAGATACGCATCACAGTTGTAGGACGCGACTTATCTGTACTTCTGTATCTCTGAGTTGTGTCTTATCATTTACGGAAACCTAAGAGCAACATATGATAAGAACAACTTCTCACTGCAGTGTATATCATTAAATATTTGACTTTAATTCTATTTAAAGCAAAGCGCGCACAGTTGCTTGTCTGTAAATCTGCCAAGAATTTCTTTTTTTAAAGCACAAATGTTGAATTAATCGTGCTCTAATTACTACGTTTGTCTAAAAATAGTTAACAGCTGCCACAGCCACTCACTGTTAAGCTTTTAATTGGACAATAGATTAGCTGCTTACGAGCAGAGGGGATTGGACGAACGGTTTTGCATTTTAATTTTATAACACCAATTGAACCGATAAGCAGCGCTAATATAAAATATAGTCATAATAAAACTGGTTCAAAAAATCGCAGCCCCTTTTCACGTTTCCATTTGACGTCAGAGCTCACGTGTTGCGGCCAGGAGTGGAGCTCGGGTGTGATAGTGGCACTCACTCTTCACTCAATCAATCATGTACGCAATGCGACTTTGATAGACTGCAGTCGAGCAGCAGTTAGCATTTGTGGTTAGAAACTGAGGAAGCCTTAGACAAAAAACAGAACCCAGCGCAAAAAATAAAAAAACCAAAGAACATAAACAATGTTTGAGAGAAAAAAATAAAAATAAATAACGAATCTCTAAACGTGTAAACAGCATTTATATGAAAGCCACACAAATAATTTAACATAGTTTTTTTTTGTTCTACTGTAGGAGCTGCTAATTGAGTTGAGCCATGTGGAAATTGCAATGCCCTTTAAAAAACAAAACCGAAGAAAAACAGCAGCTGTTGAACTTGAAAAGTGCGAATAGGCATACAATCGTTTTTCATATATTAAAATTATTTATAATCTTCATATTTGTAAACATTTTTATCAAGGTAAAGGGCATAAGAAAATTCAGTTTATTTTTTATTATTAATCACACGATTTTGAGAATGTCAGATTACAATGTGTGAAGGCAAACACAATGGCCAACAAAATTATTATTAGTCATAAGGGATGTGTTCTGAATGGGAATTTAGTAAAAATATATTATAAATATATTTATAAAACAAAAATATATGTATGTATTTATATAAAAATATATTTTAATATTTTTTTTTTTCATATTTAAAAATAAATATTTGTTGTATATAATCATTCCTAATTGAAATAAACGAAAGCGCTTCATAATAAACACTCATTCTAAAAAACCTGCTAAGAGTTCAATAACTTGGCAATATAACACTATATATGTGTATATACATATAATAACTATTCCATGTTTAGTTGAGTCTCTGCCCTTCTGGCATTCAAGTCACGCATCGTTAGATATATAAGAGAGCTCAAAAGAAACATTGTTTGAGTGCTCTAATCAGAGTCGCAGCACTTGCTCAGGTATTTCGAGAGAGATTTTCGCAAACACTCACACCAATACACAGACGAGTACGTGCATGTATTAGTGAGCTTTCGCTTCTATGCTGAACCTTCATAAATATGCAAATGCTAAGCAAAGTCTTAACCCTCAAGCTCTATAAGTTCTTAGTGCGTCAAGTCGAATGATTTGGATTCTATATTTTATATCACAGAACACGTAAGACAAAAGTATTTATAGATCAGGGTGTTAGCTAAGGAGGGGGTGCTCCATGTTTCTCCATGTATGTATATGTATATAAAAGCCGTGCAAAAACAAATATGCACAGCTCGGATAATGTTTGGGTAGGGCATAAACAGAACGGCAGAATAACAAGCGGCCATAAAACAAAAGCAAACGCCAAGATGATATATAAAATGTGCGCATTTGTTTGGCTTCGTTGCGTTCGGGATTGAATTTGGGGAATGGAGAGAGAGAGAGAGAGAATGAGCAATATCTCGGTGCGAATTCGAATCTGAATGGGTTTGTCAATTGTATTTTATGCGAATTTTATGCTCACGTGCTGGCGTCATTAGCAACAATTTGCGAGACATGCCAAATAAAAGAAAAAAGACAAAAATAAACAACAATTATAGTTCTAGATCTAAGGCAAGCCAAAGCTAACAAAGCTAAAAATGTATGTCACATGTTGCAGCCACAGTAGTTATACGATATAAGTAAACTGTAAAAGTTTGCAAGCAAATTCATGTAATTAGATTTTACAGTATTTACAGTTAGTTAAATATTTTTAAAAGTAGAGGGATATTTATAAAAATGATAGTAATTTATCATATTAAATTCTTGTTTACTTTTAGTTTAAAAGATCGAGTATAAACAATTTTTAGAAAGAAGTAAATTTATATAAAATGCACAAAAGAAATGTAAACATTAAATTATAATCAAAGCTTATTATATTGTCACACATATTGGGTAGTCACTGTAGTGAAATATTTGTAGTCTTGTGCCGTTGATCTGTTACTTTTATTCCAGTGGCAAAACGAACAAAAATTTGCATAAAATTCAATGAAGACAACGCAGACAACGATTCGTCAATGACGTCAACAAGATGTCGGCAAGTAATGCAAAGTGTCAATATAAACATGATATACATACATATGTGTATACACACATATAAGCTGTGTGTACAAATGTATATAAACATAAATGGGGAGGCAAGTGTAAACGAATGTATATCAACATCTTGAACAGTTTTATACATTGTTTATATGCGACTTTTGAACTTGAAATGCACAAAGTGCTGATTGAGAATGCAACTCAAAATTTTATTATTATTTCTGCTTGCTGCTTCATCTTCTTTTCATTATTTTTATCGAGAAATATAATTTTTTTGCAAGCTCCTGTTCTGCGATCTTCTGACTAGTAATTTTGATTTTAGAAACTTTGTAGTCTAAACGAGGGATTGCTTACTATTTATAGTGTTTACCTTGAGTTTGACCCGGAATCGCAGTCCCCAGACATTTCAGTGAAATTTGTTTTATATTCGCAGTGTAAACAAACCTTCAAAACTCGGAAACGTAGACAGACAAACTAAGCGAGGGAGAAAGACATAAGTCGGCCTCTTTTCATGCCGCTCGCCGCTGGCTGCCGGGGTGAGCTTATCAGGCGCAGCTTTATCAGCTGCAGTGGGACCTACGCCTGCCTATGTGCCTCCCGATTTACGTCGCATATTAATCGTAAACGAAGACCTCTGCCAGCCCCTTCCTGCCTACGTTGGGTGCATTTAGCGTGCCGATAGGTATAATTCAAAAGATAATCCGTATTCTAAATTGAGTGCGGCACACTCTTGAACCCAGATGCAAATCGATTAATTGTCTTGTTTTTTCACAGGGAATGAGGGTGTTCAGAGTTCAGCAGCTGAGATTAATGAGATTACAAGAGCTAATCATAAATGAAAATATTAAAGGTTTACACAGTATCGAGGCCACGCGGCTGTCATTTCTAATCCCAGGCAGGTGATCGCTGCATGGGAGCTGCGCCAATCTAACAAACAGCTTCAAATGTTGACAAAACAACAACCTAAATCAAAAGAGGTCATCATAAAAAGTGTTTAGGAGAGGAACAAATCAATCAATCTTAGGCTTATTATAAAGTAAATCATTTTGCAAGACAATTGGAAAGTTCTATAAAATACATAAACTTCAATTATAATTGCGATTGACTTTGAAATAATCTAAACTGAAAACAAGTTATTTGAACAAACTTTCGATTATTTGACAGCAAGTTTGCTCTGCGCGTGCTGTAGAGCACGTTCATTCGACTTGGCTGTTAATATTTTGTGGCGCTTGTCCTTCTTCTATCTATTTCATACATATCTGATGCAAACACACAATAAAGGAATAACTAATTCGTAATGTAAATATTGCCACAGTCTATTCAGCAATACAGGAAACAGTGATAAAAGCAGAGCACAAAGCCAAGCAACGAATACAATAAGCCCTAAAGGTCACACATGCTTAACTTCAGGCAACAATAAGCAAGTAAATATATAAACACACACACGTACATATATACATATATAGAGTATATATATACACTTTGATTTCACATGCTTGAAGGGTCAAGATGAGAAGTGTCTTATTGATTTGAGTGTATTTGAGATGGCTAAAATTGTTGGCTCAGTGCCTGATTGCCTGCCTGCCTGCCTGCCTGCCTGTCTTTCCGCCTGCCTGTTGACCAAACCAATTAGCTAGAAAAATCACGATACATCAATTTGCGCCGAGCTGCGAGTTACTTCGAGCAGCGATTTACAATTGTGCCAATTATTCGTGTATATTTTGTTTGTTAAAGCAACCTCAACAACAACAACAACAACAACAAATTCAAATGATGACAAAAACAAATATTTAACACAGCGCATGAAGTAAGTGCTGCTGCGCCCCAAGTGCGTCTAGCGTGTGTAATACATGTAAAACGAATTACAATCCAGATTTCGTTTTCTGTCACGTGAAGTGAACTCAACTGAAGTGATGAGAAGTGAAGTGAGATGGAGGATAGGCACTTACCCGACATGAAAT
Source organism: Drosophila navojoa (assembly GCF_054131105.1). NCBI lineage: Eukaryota > Metazoa > Arthropoda > Insecta > Diptera > Drosophilidae > Drosophila > Drosophila navojoa. The sequence goes on along the minus strand of NC_142891.1, from coordinate 16,047,774 downwards.
GCAAAAGTAACGATGTAATTGGATACAATACTGGACTGTAGGTAATGTCGGGACAATCATAGCCCAAAACGTTCACAATGCGATCGGCAACAGCGCGTCCCGTGCTGGTTAAGTGATACGGCAAACAGTGTGTGGCATCCACAAATGCGGGCAGCATGATGGGCTTCTCCGACAGCTCCGTGGTGCCAAAGACCTGTTCGATAGATAATCAATATAAATAAATACATATATAGTGGTTCAGTATAATATTGCTTAAGTCTCACCTGATGCACCATCTCCCAGTAGAAGCCATCTACAATATTCTGCTTGGTCAAGTGCTGGGCGCATAGTGCTGGCCACAATTGTGAGCGTATCGGTGAATTTATGGGCCACGAGTTCTCTCTGAGTATGTTCTTAACATCGCGCTTCTTGTTCTGCTGCAGCAGCTGTTGGATTTCGGTGAAAGAGCGTAGCGCCGGCTCTTTGCCTGGAAGACAAAAGCAAACACACCAAACGTTTAGTACAAGTCAAGAGAATAGTACTTAGGATAGGTCATGCACTACGTTTATGTCTAACAATAAACAATAAATTAACCAACAAAAAAATAAAATAAATAAAAAAAATTTTGCCAAAGAACTGTTAAGTGATACACTTGAGAATACCCTAAAATATTTGTAAATTCAATTTTTCTTATATGTATATATACATTAAAGTTACATTTTTTGTTGTATTTAAATTAAAATAAACTTAGCATACAGAAATTACCTTGGTAAATATTTACTTTTTATTATTATTGTTATTAAAAAGCTTTATATTTAATTTCTTCCGACATTTTCCTCGACTGTTTTTAATCTTATCTGACGTATCTCAGAGTAGTGTTTATATATAAATCAATTCTCTAATTGCTGTTTTTATCAGCCGCTACTAATTACAAATTGAAACATATACAGATTAGATGAAGCAATCAAAGAATTTATTTTTCATTTTTTCAATGATTAAAAAATGTAAGCCAGAGCTTGACCTATATTCGAATCTGAATATATTATAAACTTATATGTCATATATATAATTAAAGAATAAATATGGGTAGACAGGCATATAGCTAAAGGTAAATGTTTTCTACATATCAAACCCCACTAATTAGTTTTGAATTACAGCTGTGCATCATAGGGTATACAATTGATTATTCAAAATGCTGCATCGTATTGTAAATCATGCCACAGAGCAGCTAAATATAACTTTTTATATACACAGTATGTATTTTACGATATAAACCCCTGTTGGTCAGCTCAAGTGTCGGCTGATAAGTTGGTCAGTTGCAGCTGCCGTTTAGCTAGTACCACTTAAGACTCTATGCGACATTTATGATTGATAAGGAATTAAGTCAAACACGCTTGCCCCAAACAGTTCCCCAGTCCAACCAATTGAGCTTGCAGCTGGAGGCCGCATGAACTGAAGTATAGAAAAAATATTGTAGAGAAAAAAGCCGACTTGAGCTGCAGATAAGTACGTAAATTTGTCAGCAAGAACGCAAAATAAAAATTACTCATACGTCAGAGTGGCAAATAAAATACTTGAGTTTGCAATTAATTTGAGTGTGTGTATGTGTGAGAGGGTGTGTGCATGTGTGTGTGTACGCGCTTGTATGTGTTTATTGCAATATGTGATAAGCTTTATTGATAGATGCTTGTTCTACATACATAAAGTTAGTTGATTTTAAGTGACCGCTGGGGCGCTGGGACTTATAATTAAAATTGAATTGAAATGATAGCAATAATGCAACATTTATTATATACATACATATATTCCGTTCTACTACTTTTTAGCACTTGTAGATAACTTGCATTAAATATAATATAAACTACAGACTTTAAAGTAAAATAAATTGAAAATCAAATAGAAATTAAATCGAAGTTGAGACTTTGATTAATATTTATGCCTAGCTATACATATACGCTGTTTAAACTGTAGTATTCAATATAACTTTGCTTTGTATTACAAATGCAAAACAGTTTTAATTTAATTTGTATCAATATTTATAGTAGTATAATTTTTCAGCGAACAATTAAATATTGAAATTAAATGCCGTTGAAAGTGGCAAAATCATTAATTCAATAAGAAATTAAACAACATCTGATCTCGTTTATTTGATGACCTCATTCTGGTTTCATTTTAGACGTTTTAGGGCCGACACAAATTTTAATTGAATTGCATAACCTTCTAGATTGTTCAAATTAGAGCCACAAGATGAACATATTAAGAATATTAGATTTATAACGCATCACATTGAAATTGCTAAGCAAAATTTAGTAACACTTGACCTATTAACGAAAATCATAAAAATAAAATACTATATTTAATCTAAAGTATTTATTTATTTATCAACGATATTTCGTTAGTAATTTCTATTCCAATTATATTTTTTACACCCGTCCACAACATAATCCGATACAAGTATGACAAACTGTTAGATCGATTGTTGGTCAGAGCTTTGAAGTATTTTGTGCTTAACTACGTAATTGAAATCTTTATCGCTGGTCAGCTGGTTGCTCAAGGAGGATCGCAATAGGCACAAGACACGCCACTGGGGCCAAACACTTGAGTCGGGTGCAGCTATACGAAATAGAGCTGCCATGTTGATTAGGTATCGGATTCTCTGGGTAATTGATTGTGCATTGGCTACAAGTCCCATTACCAGCTCGCCCGACAGCTGATCGATTTTTGCAAGACAGTTGCTCGTCTGCTTATCACCAGCGTTTGCTTTATTTGCTATTTGTTATTATTGCTGTTGTTGTTGTTGTTGTCGTTGCCGTTAATAGTGGCCTCAGGTTCCTGGCGTTGTTGGCGCTGATAAGCGCTCGACTCAGCGCCAGTCATTGGGTAAATTTGCTCATTTTAACGAATCACAACAGATACAGCAAATTACAATCAGCTCTTTTTTTTTCGTCATACCCATTGAAAATCATGATGAGGATAGGGTATACAGGCTATCGATTATATCTTAATATGATAGTTGGTCTATGAGAATCGATTAAAACGAACTTCTTTATTTAATTATTATATTATATATTATTGTTTTAAGTGACACATTTTTGTAAGTAGGCCTTGATCATCGTATATGCAGTACTTAGATATAAGAAATAAAGCCATTTTAAATACTTTATAGGATTTTTTTGTTATAGGGTATTTATAAATCGACTGACTGTTTTATTGCGTTTTGAATTGTTTTTGTTTTTAAATTTTTTATATCATTTAACCAAAATTGTTGTGGGTCTCTGCTGCATATATCAGATGACGCGAGAATGATATTGATATAGATCTGTGAAGGCTTAGGGGGTGTGTGGGGGGTATGGAGAGGATGTTGTAAATGCAATAACAATAAAAACTGGTATAATTGACTGAGGCTCGTTTGCATTTGTGGTGTGTGTATGCTATTGTGTGGGTTAAGCGTGTGTAATTAATCTCCGCACATTTGCATTTGACTTGCATTCACAATATGAAAATGTTTTGAGAAAAACTCAGACACACACACACACACACGCTCACATAAGCATTTTTAAATCAATAAATTGTCGATTGCGACATCAATTTCATTTATTTCGGAATTTCAAATAGTTATTATCAATTGTAATTTTTCAATCGCAAACTTAAATGAAAAATCAGTGAAATATATACATACTAAGCACAGCAAAATCCGCTGCTGCTTAGTAGTAAAAAATAAAAATAAAAAAAAATAAAAAAACATTAACAAATTGGAGAGCTAAATTTGAATGCAAAATGCAATCAGTCTTATGGCCATTAAACATGGCCCCGTAAAAATTAAAAAAAACTTGTATTAAGCTTTTATGAAATTAAATATACAAAATTAAAAAGTAAATAACAAAAGTCAAAAATAAGACAAAAAATAATTTTTTTTTTTAAATAAATATAAAAATTGTATATTAAATAAAATTTTAAATAAAAATTAACGAAAATATGTAGATTTTTAGTTCAAGTAAAACTAATTTAATTCATTACACAAGTTCTATTTATATAAACCTAAATTGACAAAAAATAAGCAATAATACATCTGTATATGGTCATAGTTACATTAAAAATGTTTATTGCTATTGAGGTTGTACTCTATTATTTTAAAAGCTTCTGTTAGTTTTAACGCGCTGTTTTCAAGTCTAATACACTTGAATAATTTTACTCCCAGATCTTCATCTTAAAACAAGCTTTCGCCATTTGAATCAGTTTAATGCTTGCAGTTAAAATGGATTTGAAAACACGATAAATGAACAGTCAACATTTCAGACTGTCTTCCAAATAAAATCAATAAAAACTGACATTTTGCTGCCCTTCCCCCAAAAGTTTCAGTAAAACTCTTAACCTTTTAAAAAAAATATCTATTTTAAACAACTTGCTGTTTACACTGGAAATTAGTTGAGTTTATTAGCATTTGTTGTTGTCGCTATTTGCTCTTTTAATGTTCGGAATCTCTGTATATGGTCGAGGGAGGGGAGTTTTATTACCTGGACTGAACTGCCAGCACTGACATTTGGTCGTTATATCATTCGAGCTGGCCGCTATAAACAGGGGCAGCTCAAAGAATTTCTCGCACTCGGGATCAACGTAGATGCTGCTGCGACGACTGCTGAACTGTTCCAACTCACGTATGCCCAAAACTTTGCCAACCATCTTGTTGTTGTCGTCGTCGTTGTTGTTGTTTTGTTTTGTTTGTTTTTGTTGTTCTACTTCTTCCTCTGAGCTTTAATTTTTTAGCTTTTTGGTTTATTTTGCTTATTTTGGCACCAAGTATTTTATTTTCGTGTATTTTATTTTATTTTATATGTTATTTTGTTTCTGTCACAGCCACAACAAATACATTTATGTAGATTTCTGTTGCTTATTCTGTTTATTTAAATTTATATATATTATATTTGTGCCGCTTGTTTTTATTGTTTCTTTTTTTTTTTTCTTTAATTTATTGCGCTCTGTAATTTGCTTGCTTCGTTTATTCGTCGTGCGAGCGCGGCGCAGCACTTGAATTTAATTAGCAGCACATTCAAATTTATCAATTCACATTTTATTTCGTTTCATTTCATATTTTCATCGTTTCTTTCTTAATTTTAATAATTTTGCATTCAATTTGTTGTTTCTTAACGATTATTTATTTCGTTTTTGATTGTTTTTGTAATATTCCTCGGCCTGCACACGGGTTGAATAACAGCATTAAATAAGGGTTTCAATCGGTTCGATCGTGAATCCTAAATTGAAACGCACTCAAATCGCGAAACTTTGAAATTCCGTAGGCCTACGTGCGATGCCTTTGAATGCGTTCAATGTTCTCATCGGCGGGCCGGTTTCTTGCGGTGAATGAAACCGAAAGCTCAACCCGAATGGGGTGGCCAGAGCCAGAGCGCAAGAGGGAGAGCGAATGAGAGAGCACTCACAACCGGCCAGCCAATGCGAGAATATGCATGTGTGTGTGTGTGTGTGCGTGAGTGGGTGAGCAGCAGAGCGACGGGCGATCACAACCTGGCGCGTGCAAGCTTCGTTAAAGCTTTTTAACTATTGTCTGTGTGTGCGTGTGAATGACTTTTTTGTTCGTGTTTTCTGCTTAGCGATGCGCTCGTTTTTCGGTTTTTCTTGATTATTTCATTTTCTGTTTCTATTTTCTTCAATTTTTTTTTGGCGCCGCCAGCACGAACAGCTGTTTTCTGTTTTCGTTCTGGCTGCCTGTTGCTCGCCTGTTGACAGCTATAACTCTTAATATGGTTGTGCGAGCGACGAAGAGATAGAGAGAGAGTATGTTTATGTGTGTGTGTATACAACCTAAATCTCTGTGAGAACGCTTTTATAAATAGTCCGCCCCATTGCAAACTGTGGGAAATTTCGTAAGCTTGCGATTTGGCAATGCAACGAAATGTACCACAAGAATGTTGGTACCGAAAATTCCGCAGGCTCAGGTTGAGAAATGCCCCCTCTAATGAAATTTGTTTACAACCAAAAAAAATTTGTATTTTGGAAAGCAAATTAGATTTATGACCAATTTGGCTGCTGTTCTCGTTGCTGTTGTGTTGGCGCCATGCAAGAGGTGGCGAGTAGAAAAATAGCTGAAATATTTGTAGAGAATTTCTGTGCTAACGGATATGAGAAATTTTTGTGTGAAAATGGGGCGGAAGGTAAAAGAAATGGTAAATGGAAAGAATTCCTAATGTAAAATCTTATGTGCCCTCAATTAGGATATCACTATAAAGCACAGGATATTTAATAAATTAAGTTATATATGTATCTATGCTTAAATTATTATCAGGAAAAAATTTGTATGTTTTCATATAATTTCTTATACTTTTTACCAATCATCCATCATATATCATATTATTATTTTCATACACTTCACAACTCATTCACAAATTCGGTTTACTTTCGTGCTTCACGCCCCCTTCGCATTTTGCTACTCTGTGGCTTCATTCACAATTTGAAATGGCCAAAGCATTTACCATGTTTTGTTTGGGGCTCACGTGATATTTTTCTTCATTTCCTGTGCTGCGGAACGCATTTCAATAAAAAGACCAACAACTACAACTAAAAACTGTTTTAATTACCATTTCCCATTGCTTTTGCTTTTTCTGTTTGTATTTCTTTTTACACCTTTTCGCATTGAGCGAACGATTCTTGAATATAAATTAATTGAGTTTTCACGAATGTTTCGTCAGTCAAAGAACGTGAAATCTCTTGTTTACATATTTAAAATGTTTTAATATATATGGGAATATATATGTATAGATATAGATAAAGTTGGTACATAGAGAAATGCTGCATTATATGTGAATATTGTAAATAAACTACGCGTGGCTGTTGTGAAAATTTGCTTATTTCTTCTGCGATCTCTCTCTCTATCTATCTGGGTATCTCTCCGTCTCTTTTGGGTATTTTTCGTAGCCATCAAAAGTCCAATGATTAATTAGACATGTGTATATATGATATATACGGAATATATATGTTTATATATAAAGAGAACAATTTTCTAGAACTGGTTAATATGCGCTGACTAAAAGAAAATTTTTGTGTCTAAATAAACTAGAACCAAACCAAATAAAAAATAAGGAAAATCTTGGCTAACACCACGGTAATTTATATGTTTGATGAGCAAGATATGGGCTATCTATCTAGTATAGATCGCGTCTATGTGTGGATAAGCCCACTGTGATTAAACGTCTCGGTAAACAACAAATGTCGTCATGTTTCGACTAATCTTGTTTGGTTGGGGCAAACAATTTTTAATGCATATCAAATTATCAAATGACTCCTGGTCACAACCTAAGATATATATATAGTAATAAATGCTTATTTAAGATAATTTTAGAGTGCTGTAATAACGTTGTAAGTGAGCTTATCAGAAAAACTTTCTCATGTGACATAGTTTTTTTTTTTTTTTAGTACAGCAAAGAACAAATGTTGTAAACCAAATGTAATATAATTTAATGAAAGGAAAATTTTCTGAAATTTAACTTCAATAAACAGGGTATACTTTGTGCAAGATAAAATATTATATATATATATATATCTATATTAGCTACTTTGATTGGGAGAGCTAAAAATTCCCGACTAAATCGCGTTTTATCAGTCGAAAAACTTTCCAGTTATCAACAGACTCCCTCAATTGATTAATTGATTCGTAAATCTAATGACTTTTTGATTGAGTCTCTATAGCCTAACGCCCGCTAGTATCTTTATGGTGATACAATTCACTCTGAATCAAGAGAATATATAATCTCGAATTTGTCGCATGTAAAGCAAAATGGTTCGCAGTCAACAAATGGCGAGACATTAATTCTAATTGACGAACTTTATTGAGCAATTCATGGGCAGATTCTAAGTAACCTCTCACGTTTTATTTACTATTATTTCGCAGGCTCTGTTAATTAACCAACGCACAAGTTGCTTAGTGTTAAATATGTATAAATAAAAAATATATTTAGAAATTGTTTACAAAAGATTGACTGAGTCATACATGACCTCAAAATTGAGGTCTCATGAAGTAAAATCATGAGAAATATTTAAAAATATTTAGAAGCAAGAGAAAAATCGGCAACAAGCAAATATTAAGTTATTTACTATTAAATTTTTATTAATTAGTATAATAAGACTTCTTCATAAAATTACAAATTTTATTCTATTCATGAAATACTTGCAAATTTTTCAATAGCCAACTAAAAATTATTCTCAAAATACGTTTACATTAACGATTCCAGCATATATCCATCCTTATAATCAATTTAAAAATATTTCAGATAAAAGTATAGGGAAAAGACACTTGCATTTCCCGGTATTCACCATG